>NW_015661891.1:559205-561864 GCF_001515625.1 Sinocyclocheilus rhinocerous | reverse complement strand
CATGTCAACAAATGGAAAAGTCAGCCATCTATTAATTATCATGTTAATTACTGTGTGCCTTTAGCCCCAACAGCAGGGGTGCTTTTTACCCCTTTTACATATTCTTTTGTTTTTTTAAAAACTGTTGCTTTAATTATCTTAAACAAAACTGAAAATCATAAAGAAGACCTTTGTCTCAAAATATATGCATTACTTTTAGCGATTCTCATTTGCTACTTAAATCTACAAAATTTTTAAAAACATAAAATATTAGATCAAGTAAGCACAGAATCAACTTTGTGCTGCTGCGCGCGATCGCGTCAAAGAACAGACAAATATACACGTGCATCTTGAAAAGCGAATGTTTTGGAAAGTGCTACACCACGTTTTTGTGACGTCTAGTCGTTTAGATGAAAATAATATCAAAGGCGCCTTTTACCCCGTGGCGCCTTTAGCCCCATTGTACGCTATCAAGCAGGTTTTACTCCCAGCTATACAGTAAATATCAAAATATTATCAAAAGTTCAGTACCAAACAAAAGAGAGAATTTAAGTGAAGTGGCTTGTGCTTTATTTATTTATTTATCTCCTCAGTCATGTTTGGGTGAATCTCACAGAAACATTTTCATATATACCATTCATCCAAAGTTATGGCATGGAACTCTAGATGGCGCGGTCCGATAGGTCAAACTCAATCTGACACAATGACATCATTACATGGCGCAGCTGATTGGTTCTCTTCGTATCAGCAGCCAGTGAGTTCGCTGCTCAACATTCAAATACTAATTTGCTAATTCTAATTCTTGCTGTAGCAGTTGCAGCGTGCTTCAGAAACCCTCCACCTTCCCCAGCTCCACCTGTATAGATCCTCTATGGGGTGATTCATGTATGTTATATATAGGGGTTATTTCATATATGCTATATGTGCAGCAGGATTTCTTACATGCTCACAGCAGCATGTTGTGGATGTATTGGCAGTAGCAAGTCTCGGTACTTGCTCTGCTGCAGCAGCATAGCAGATCTATTCCACCAAGACCAAACACATTAACATTATCATGTATATTACCATGCCAATCCCTCCGAGAGTTGTCATGTACAGAAGTTTGTTTGTTTGTTTCTTTGTTTTTTCCCACAAAATGTGAACTTTGTGTGTATGTGATTTTATAAACGTAGTTTCAAGCATATTTACTCAAATTGTCATCCACGGTACATATTCACCCATTCTTTAATCTTTAGTCTGATTTGTACTCTTTTTTTGCTTAGAAAAACAGGAAATGAACGCATCACAGAGCGGACACAATGCAGTAGAGGTAAGAGCTCAGTGTTCTCGCAGGTAAGTCCCTACAGACCCCTAGCATTCATCAGTAGCTTACGGCTTATAGGACACATAAAGCTAGTGAACAGGAATTAACAAGCTACAACAGCCATATGTTCCTGCTGGAGTGAAAATGCAGTGTCCTCAACCAGACGACCTTCCACTTCCCCTAAAGTCATTCGAAACGTTATCGCCGCCAAACCCAAAGTCGACAGCAGCCCCCTGGAGGTAAAACTCATCTGTGCACTGTTGCCCCCTCCTGTTAAATTAACTTTGCAGTGTGGAGGATAATTTTAAGAGAATTATTGAAACAAACATTTTATACATGTTTTTACCTCGTTGATGATCAGAAGAAAAAAAAAAGTTCAGCAGACAGCGGATAGAAGAGAGTAGAAATTCTATGTAAGCTTTCCATATTTGTGGAGCATTTAAATAAAATCAGAATTTAAACAGTATGCAGACAGCTCACTAATCTCTCAAAGATTACTTTTTGTTTGAGTTAATGCATGCGTAAAATGAGTTGTTACTGTTTAAAAGTAGAACTATTAAAAATAATTTTCATCACTTGAAATAAACCTGAAATAAAACAAAATATACATATTACATGGAAATCTTGAAATTCTTGAAATACAGTTCCTAGAATCGTTAATGAATGTACCGATGCATGTGCTCACCATATTGCCACCATATCAAGTTTAAAAGTTATTAAATTTTTGATGAATGAACTGAATGAATAATCCACAATACTACAGTGGTAATATTAAAATCATACTAAAGTGTTGCATTCATTTATTTATTTTTAATTAATGTCAACATGAAAACTTAATTGGTTGAAACATGACATCAGGAAGTTGTTTAAGAATAAATATTAAAAAATAATGCAGATTTGTTTTTCTTTTGGAATAATGTGCACTGATGAATCATTCACAATAACCCTTGTAAAAAAGAAGTACACTTTAGCATACTTTAAAAAAAGAGTAAATATGTAAATAATATACATTAAAAGCATACTCCAGTCCGAACTGAATGTACTGCATTCAGATTCTTAATTGCATGTTAATTGCAATGAAATAAAAAGTATTAAATTTAGATGATTTGGAATTCAATTTAGAATGTTTAAAAGGGCTTAAGCATGCCATTATTTGGAATTTCATAATCACTTAGAAATATGGTTCAAGTGTACTGCCACATCTACCGACAAGCCAATCAAAATATGTCCCCCCAATGTAATTGAAACTTGTGTGTCTCAGTGCCTGTATTTCAAATTATTTGTAATTACACATTTATTAAATTCCATTCAATACCAAAGTGCACTTCCTTATCAAAAGGGAAGACAAGAAACATTGAGTAAATAGATTATTTAATT
>NW_015661891.1:553046-558378 GCF_001515625.1 Sinocyclocheilus rhinocerous | reverse complement strand
TCACAGAGCGGACACAATGCAGTAGAGGTAAGAGCTCAGTGTTCTCGCAGGTAAGTCCCTACAGACCCCTAGCATTCATCATTAGCTTATGGCTTATAGGACACATAAAGCTAGTGAACAGGAATTAACAAGCTACAACAGCCATATGTTCCTGCTGGAGTGAAAATGCAGTGTCCTCAACCAGACGACCTTCCACTTCCCCTAAAGTCATTCGAAACGTTATCGCCGCCAAACCCAAAGTCGACAGCAGCCCCCTGGAGGTAAAACTCATCTGTGCACTGTTGCCCCCTCCTGTTAAATTAACTTTGCAGTGTGGAGGATAATTTTAAGAGAATTATTGAAACAAACATTTTATACATGTTTTTACCTCGTTGATGATCAGAAGAAAAAAAAAAGTTCAGCAGACAGCGGATAGAAGAGAGTAGAAATTCTATGTAAGCTTTCCATATTTGTGGAGCATTTAAATAAAATCAGAATTTAAACAGTATGCAGACAGCTCACTAATCTCTCAAAGATTACTTTTTGTTTGAGTTAATGCATGCGTAAAATGAGTTGTTACTGTTTAAAAGTAGAACTATTAAAAATAATTTTCATCACTTGAAATAAACCTGAAATAAAACAAAATATACATATTACATGGAAATCTTGAAATTCTTGAAATACAGTTCCTAGAATCGTTAATGAATGTACCGATGCATGCTGTGCTCACCATATTGCCACCATATCAAGTTTAAAAGTTATTAAATTTTTGATGAATGAACTGAATGAATAATCCACAATACTACAGTGGTAATATTAAAATCATACTAAAGTGTTGCATTCATTTATTTATTTTTAATTAATGTCAACATGAAAACTTAATTGGTTGAAACATGACATCAGGAAGTTGTTTAAGAATAAATATTTAAAAATAATGCAGATTTGTTTTTCTTTTGGAATAATGTGCACTGATGAATCATTCACAATAACCCTTGTAAAAAAGAAGTACACTTTAGCATACTTTAAAAAAAGAGTAAATATGTAAATAATATACATTAAAAGCATACTCCAGTCCGAACTGAATGTACTGCATTCAGATTCTTAATTGCATGTTAATTGCAATTAAATAAAAAGTATTAAATTTAGATGATTTGGAATTCAATTTAGAATGTTTAAAAGGGCTTAAGCATGCCATTATTTGGAATTTCATAATCACTTAGAAATATGGTTCAAGTGTACTGCCACATCTACCGACAAGCCAATCAAAATATGTCCCCCCAATGTAATTGAAACTTGTGTGTCTCAGTGCCTGTATTTCAAATTATTTGTAATTACACATTTATTAAATTCCATTCAATACCAAAGTGCACTTCCTTATCAAAAGGGAAGACAAGAAACATTGAGTAAATAGATTATTTAATTGCAAACCCAGACTCAGTGCAAACCAGGTAGCAAGCGTTCAGAGTTTCCACTGTGGCAACCACAAGAACAAGTCCCAGTGATCTCTAACATTAATCTGATGCAGCATCATAACCTCTCTGCAGGGGGATAAAAGACAAACCCTACATAAAATACATTACCCAGAGGGCCGTGCGATTAGCATCATGAGGTAACACCATGTCTTGTGCATGTGAGGGAATTCAAGGACACAACAGCAAAGAGGCACTGTGTCAGTGCACTTTATTTAAACAGATGATCTTGCTTCTGTGTGACACATGGCAGGTTTCATTTCATATGCAGCAAGCGTTCAGAGTTTCCACTGTGGCAACCACAAGAACAAGCCCCAGTGATCTCTAACATTAATCTGATGCAGCATCATAACCTCTCTGCAGGGGGATAAAAGACAAACCCTACATAAAATACATTACCCAGAGGGCCGTGCGATTAGCATCATGAGGTAACACCATGTCTTGTGCATGTGAGGGAATCAAGGACACAACAGCAAAGAGGCACTGTGTCGGTGCACTTTATTTAAACAGATGCACTTGCTTCTGTGTGACACATGGCAGGTTTCATTTCATATGCCCACAAGTCTTAGAACCTAAATAGAGCTCATGGAGTGTAAAATGGAAGTTGTGAGAATGCAGTAGCCTTACACAGATATTTCAGTATTGATGGTTCAAAACTGACACTCAGAAAGTAGCAAATTGGCATAGACCAGTAAATGAAATGGGGCACATTGACTGCTGACCTTTTTTAGGAATCAATACGATTTAATAAAAAGGCAAATCAAAAAGATTAAAATAGCAGCAAGTAAATAAAAGGATGTTGTCTGACAGCTTTTATCTTAAGCCTTCTACAGACTGCACCGTTTTAGCAATCCTATAAGATCATTGCAAATCACACTGTGCAACATGGATCTAATAAACTTGGGTACGACGTGCATGCAGACTGTACGATGGTGACACATAGTGACTCGCAGGCTACGACGCAAGTTACTATGAAAGAATAAAACGTCATTAGCATGCGCTAGTGGTAAACAAAAAGAGCTTGATGAAGCACAATTTGGCAACTGTCCTTTTTATGTTTGCTGATAAAAAGATGAAGCTGTGAAAGAGGAAGTTAAAAGAGTTTGTGGTAAGCAGTTTTAAGTTTTAGCGCCATGACGCGTTGATCAACACGCCATTTCATGTCGCATTTTTATTGGCTGGTCAGTAAACGTGGGTCATAAAAGTAAACACACTGTGCGATGATCATGCTGAATTTATGACACTGTCAGAAAACTATCTTTGGCCATCTTTGGCCGTCTTTGAACCTCTCTCACTGTACGACATAGGAGCACCGATTAGGAGCCACGATCACAGAAATCGTCACGATTGTTTCACGATGTCAATCTTTCGTCTGGGACAGCTGAAAATCGTGCAGTTTATAGAAGGCTTTAGTAAAAACACCAAACAGCGTTGTTATTGATAACTAAAACTATTATTAATAATGTTTGTTCATTGAAATGAAGCTGAAATAAAGTAAAATATAAATAATAAATGACAAACTTAAAAAAAAAAAAATTCGAAACATTAACTAAAATAAAATTGAAGTTGAAATACTAAAATTACTAAAAGTAAAATGAAAAGTTAATATAAATATAAAAAGTAATAATAATAATAATGACAAAAAGCACATTACTTAACATTATTATATAACTTAAACTAAAACTAAATTTAAAATCAAACTAAAAATAGACTAATAAAAACGGATTCGTAATTTGAATGCATGCTATAGTAACTAAAATATAAGACTAAAATCTCTCTGAAACCAAAATGTCAACATCAAAGGAGCCTATGGGAGTGGAAAATTCTGCGGTTGATCTACTGATAATGTGCAAATTAAAGAATAAAGACGCAGACAGATCATTTCCATAATGACCAACACAATCTACTATAATCAGTGCAAATTAGCATAGAGTCGCAAACAAGCAGAGATGATAATCAAGTGCGGGTCATTTATTAACAACACAGGTGCGTAATGGCTTAAGACTTGCTTTTTTGGGCATTAAACAATGGCACAAATAGCAGTAAATTGACAGCCACAAACTTTAGTAAATCACTAAGCATGATTTATTTAAACCCTAAATTTTGCGTCTGAAAGGGAAACTCCTACAAATGCATATGCAGTAAGGTCAGCTGCAAAAATAACTGTCTCCATGCCATATAGGGATTAACAACCTCAAAACACATAGTAGGTAACATAAGTTATTGTTTAAAAAAATCAATTTCCCTATGGAGAACATGAATGGCGTTTTTACTTCCATAACCTGACCGTTGCACTTCATTGCCATACTAGAATCTTATGCTGTCACCAACCAATTTTTCAACCCAACTGAAATCCCTCCACACACTCCGTTCTCAGACAAAGATGTGTACCGTCAGTCAATTCGTGCCCTATCTCCAACAGTCAAGAAGATTGATTCAGAGGAAAGTGCCCTCACTTTAGCCATCAAGCCAACCCTCAAGTGCCAGTATCTATCCTGAGACCGATCTAGATTAACTCACTTTTAACTATGAACTATGTTCATCACTCCTCAAAGACATCAATCCCAGAGGCAGTTGGAAGTATGCCACAGACAATTGTGGATACGTGCCATTATTAGAACCCAGGAGACGATTAGGAAGAGAGAGAGGGAGTTGTTTGCAAGTCCAGGCAAACTCTTGTTCAAAGGGATAATTCACCCAAAAATGAAAATGCTGTCATTAATTACTCACCCTCATGTTGTTCCAAACCTGTAAGACCTCCGTTCATCTTCGGAACACAAATTAAGATATTTTTGATGAAATCCAAGAGCTTTCTGACCCTGCATAGACAGCAACACAACTGAAATGTTTCCAGACCCAGAAACGTAGTAAGGATATCTGTAAAACAGTCTATGTGACATCAGTTGCTCAACTTCAATTTTGTGAAGCTATGAGAATACTTTTTGTGTGCAAAGAAAACAAAAATTACATAATTTATTCAACAATTCGAATAAATGCGCACACTTTCTCCTGAACGTAAACAACGCTGATTACGCATTGATTATGCGTCATGATACTCTCCAAAATGGCGGAAGATGGTAACTCGAGGAGAAGAATTGTTGAATAAATTATGTTATTTTTGTCATCTTTGCGCACAAAAAGTATTCTCATAGCTTTTCAAAATTTGAAGTTGAGCCACTGATGTCACATGGACTGTTTTATCAATGTCCTTATAAGTTTCTGGGTCTGGGAACATTTCAGTTGTGTTGCTGTCTATGCAGGGTCAGAGAGCTCTCAGATGTCATCAAAAAAGATCTTAATTTGTGTTCCGAAGATGAACGTAGGTCTTATGGGTTTGGAACAACATGACGGTGAGTAATTAATGACAGAATTGTAATTTTTGGGTGAGCTAACCCTTTAAGTCCTGAACCTTCTGAGAGATATTGATGGCATGCTTTCGGTGTGTCTCGTCTGTAGTTGTGCAATTACCCCCTTCCCATTGTTTAACCTGTCCCACCCTTTCTTGTCCCCCTTCTTCCCTGAAGTGTTCTTCATTCTCTATTCCCATAATGCTCTAGTGGTTTCCAAGGGAGACACAGGTGCCCTCAGTGTCCTCTTAATAACCACCACGCACCTTATAGACACAAACACAAGGTCCCCTAAACCCTCCACATCTGCATCCCCAATTCCAGCTTCCCATCCTCTGTCCGAGTCGCAAGACACCGAGCAAACCCCTTGTGCCACGTCCACACGCAACACTTTGCGCATGTCTATTGTGATGTGTGTTCACCGGAGGGCTGATGGCGGTAGAAGGAGAACAGTCTTATAACATATGATGCTATCTCTGACTGTTTTCTAAACTAGGTGTCAATTCACAACAGGCTTCAGACGTACCAGCTCAACGC
>NW_015661891.1:546773-551272 GCF_001515625.1 Sinocyclocheilus rhinocerous | reverse complement strand
AGACCCTGCATAGACAGCAACACAACTGAAATGTTTCCAGACCCAGAAACGTAGTAAGGATATCTGTAAAACAGTCTATGTGACATCAGTTGCTCAACTTCAATTTTGTGAAGCTATGAGAATACTTTTTGTGTGCAAAGAAAACAAAAATTACATAATTTATTCAACAATTCGAATAAATGCGCACACTTTCTCCTGAACGTAAACAACGCTGATTACGCATTGATTATGCGTCATGATACTCTCCAAAATGGCGGAAGATGGTAACTCGAGGAGAAGAATTGTTGAATAAATTATGTTATTTTTGTCATCTTTGCGCACAAAAAGTATTCTCATAGCTTTTCAAAATTTGAAGTTGAGCCACTGATGTCACATGGACTGTTTTATCAATGTCCTTATAAGTTTCTGGGTCTGGGAACATTTCAGTTGTGTTGCTGTCTATGCAGGGTCAGAGAGCTCTCAGATGTCATCAAAAAAGATCTTAATTTGTGTTCCGAAGATGAACGTAGGTCTTATGGGTTTGGAACAACATGACGGTGAGTAATTAATGACAGAATTGTAATTTTTGGGTGAGCTAACCCTTTAAGTCCTGAACCTTCTGAGAGATATTGATGGCATGCTTTCGGTGTGTCTCGTCTGTAGTTGTGCAATTACCCCCTTCCCATTGTTTAACCTGTCCCACCCTTTCTTGTCCCCCTTCTTCCCTGAAGTGTTCTTCATTCTCTATTCCCATAATGCTCTAGTGGTTTCCAAGGGAGACACAGGTGCCCTCAGTGTCCTCTTAATAACCACCACGCACCTTATAGACACAAACACAAGGTCCCCTAAACCCTCCACATCTGCATCCCCAATTCCAGCTTCCCATCCTCTGTCCGAGTCGCAAGACACCGAGCAAACCCCTTGTGCCACGTCCACACGCAACACTTTGCGCATGTCTATTGTGATGTGTGTTCACCGGAGGGCTGATGGCGGTAGAAGGAGAACAGTCTTATAACATATGATGCTATCTCTGACTGTTTTCTAAACTAGGTGTCAATTCACAACAGGCTTCAGACGTACCAGCTCAACGCAGCACCGCAGAGCCCTGAGAGCACCGCCCTTCTCAACCACCAGAGGGAGCTCTTCCAGCAGCCTCCATTGCAATGCGCCAGCCACACCCCCTTACACTCCTACCAGCCCGTGACCCTGGCCGAGATACGACCCGACACGCTCATCCAGTGCCAGCAAATCGTCAAGGTCATCGTCTTGGACAAAGGCGGTCATGGACGCATGGAGGCGTACCTCAGCCAGAGCCCCACTCATCACCAGCTCATCCAGTCTGTCGTCTCCACACCAGTGCGCTCACCCGATGGCGGAGGCAACCAGGGAGGAAACAACGACGGTTCACAACCGCCCTTGCCTCCACCTCCACCACCGTATAACCACCCTCACCAGTATATACCCCCTGATCCCCGCCTTGCACTGCAGAGGACCCCAAGTGGCTCTCGTAGCCTGATGTAGAGTTCAAACCGATAACTATAAAACACTCCAGGCGCACTTTTGAGAGTATTTATCTGCATATGTATATATATGAAAGAAATATAATGAAAAAAATGCTATCTATATGCATATATTTAAGGTAAGAGACATTTATTGACTTTGCAGATATGTGAAACAATCAATAAGAAAATACGATTTACCTAATTGCTGTGTATTTTGAAACGTTATGTAGTTTTAACAAATTTCTATAACAGTTTTCGTCTTTCTGGACACTCTCTGAGGTTATATCTTTGAGTACTTGTTCTCAACAGAATTTGTTATAGACAAAATGATTTCACGAAAAAATGTGGCACCCGACAACATTCGTTTCAATTCCACCGACACTTGCTTTTGTGTGGGAGCTGGTTTTACGTGTAAAGTCACCCTTTTTGGCTTTTATTATCCTACTGATGAGTCTATTTAGTGTGTGTGTATGCTTTTGACTGGAAAATGATATTCGTGCCAAAATGAGGACTCCCTCCACCGTGGACTTTTTGCACTGTTGAACGCTTAGGGCTAGAGCAAACATTTGTGCTTATATCAATGATCATTTAGATTCTCTCTAGCTACACAGATTTAAAAAAAAAAAAAAAACTTTTTAAGCAGTACCATTAGCCACAAACTGTTTCTTCCCCCACTTCTTATGTGGCCCATGTTGTATTCCTGTGAAATGTGAATTACTTCCTAATTATCACCTGTCTTTGAAAATGTCTTTTATGTCAATCCTTTTAATGGAAATACGTAAATTGAGAATGTAGAAAGTATTAAGGCTCTTTCACATGACTCACGTCAACATTCCCTGATGTGTTGGCGCACAGGTCAAATGGTACAACATGACTCTCAAAATTAAGATGATTTCAACTTTGACCTCATTTGCTGCTGATCTTTTTAAATATAACCAGCGATTACCAGATAATTTGCATGATTTATCTTCATGTGAGCAGTGCCAATGCAAAAATGAAAACAGATGAGAAACATTGTACAAGACAATATCAAAAGGCATATCTTGACTTTTTTTTGGTGGGGGGAGGTATTTATTTGCATGTGCTGTCTTTATTGGTTTAGTACCTTGGCATAAATATTGCCAAAAAATAGTATCAAACCCATTTTTAATGCCACAATCCCAGCGGACTTCCACAATATGGTATGCTTCAGGACATCATTGCTTTTCCACAGTGATTCAGTGGACTAAATTGACTCCAGTTGACTGATTAAGAATAAATGGCCAGTTATGACACCCCTCACTAATGGTTTGATCATCTTAATGGCTACATTATGGCTTGCTTAATCTCTAAAAATGTACAATTGCAAGCAAATAGCATGAACTTTTTGCAAGTTACTCGCATTCTATGAAAAGCATCAATTGAATAGAAGTGACGGAAATAATTACATTAATTTAGATGCACATGGCACTAAACCAGCTCATATAGAGAGTATTTAATCTGGATTTTGGGTGGTTAGTGAATGAGACACAGGTTTTTGTGCTGAAATGTTAGTGAAATTGCTGAAATGCCAGCAGTCGTTCTATGATGTAGCGGTGCAAACAGTGGGACTTTTATCCTGTTTAAAGCTCAAATATGTGTTACCTCTTCCGTTGGCTTTCACTAAGTTCACTATTTACTACCTAGCAACCTCGTGAATTTGCTTTTGTCTTTGAAGGTCAAAGTTCATAGAGGATTAGTTGTGTTAAAGCCCTGACATGAGTCATGTGAATGGACCTTTAATATGTGGCAACGTATCATGGCTCAATGACGGAAAAAAGAGCCAGTCACAGCCAGTGAATGGCTATTGTTCTCACGCTCAGGAATTTCAGAGAGTACCTGAAAGAAGACTGAGATCTTTTAATGCTTGTACTTGAACTTTATGTAGCAACTTGGAACATATAAGGCCCTTGGGAAAAGGCCGTTTGATCCCAGCAACCATCTTTGGACACAATATGTGTTTGTCTGACTTTCTGTGAAAAGATGACAGAATGTTTTATTACTGTCATCACATGACTCAGACAATGTAACATGGTCTCATAGTGTTATTCCTTCATCAATACTCACAACTATATAAAACGCCCAAGAGACACCCTTCAGCACCATCAAACTATCTCTGCCGTTTGACTCCTAAAACTCTTGTCTGAAGCTTTTCGAGAGCCAAGTGACACTTGAAACATCAACTGAGATGCACATTGTTGGCACAACACACTTTAACCTGAATGTTTGTCTGGTTTGGTCTGATTTTATCAGCTGAATGGAAAACTGATCAATGGTTTATTTTTGTTTTGCTTGTATGTAGCTATCATATATCAGCATATAAAGCAGCAATGAATTAGCACTGAAAAATGGTAACTACCCACAATCCAACCATTTTTAATAATGGTTGTCATCAACATAATTAAAGTCAACATGAAACATAATTCACCACCTATTTTCCATCCACAATATAATGTGTTAAGGGTGTGTAAAGTGAAACATAATATTTAATGAAAAATCTGGGACTAAATATTTGAAAGTGGATGCCAGGAATGTGTATTAATTTGATTTCATGTTGACTTTAAGCTCTAGGATTTATCGTAACACCATTGGCGTGTCATAAGTAGCTGTGTGTCCTATTTCCTCTGTTTTCTTATATGATTGTTTCATAATTATATCGCTGCTGTTCGGAGCTCCCAATCTGATCTTTGTTTCATCTTCTCATTGTGTCTTTATTTCCACATATGGTGATGATTTAGGATGATGGACACCAGTTGCTTCATATATATTGGTGAGAAACTCAACACAGTCGATCGCACAACCTGGACATCAACATATTTTATATCCCTCTCTTCTTAAAATCTGCTCCAAAAAACCATGAACTGTCCAGCCTTTCTCAATTAATGAATATTGAATCCTTTCGTTTCAAGGGGTCATATGATGTGATTTCAATTTTTCCTTTCTCTTTGGAGTGTTACAAGCTCTTGGTGCATAAAGAAGATCTGTAAAGTTGCAAAGACT
>NW_015661891.1:540587-546359 GCF_001515625.1 Sinocyclocheilus rhinocerous | reverse complement strand
GTATTATTGTTGCCGCTGCCGCCATGTCGTGAAGACGCTGTGTGCTTCGTTGTGAAAGCGAAGCTACTTTGTTTGGTCTTCCAAAAGAGGACGATATCTGCTTCGTCATGCCTAGAGCTGATCCGTGCTGGTCGCTGAGGAAATACATCAACTTAGTGCTGTGGATCGCCGGATTGGCTTTCACCGTTTTCACCGCTCCTTTGCCGGGACCGCCGTTCTCGACCCCGCCGCCTCAGCTCACTCTTGCCCGGCTTCAGCTCAGGCTAAGCCGGGGCTTTCGCTCACGCTAGGCCGCTGTGTTTTTCGTTGTGAAAGCGAAACTACTTTGTTTGGTTTTCCAAAAGAGGACGATATCCGCTTCGTTATGCCTAGAGCTGATCTGTGCTGGTCGCTGAGGGAATACATCAACTTAGTGCTGTGGATCGCCGGATTGGCTTTCACCGTTTTCACCGCTCCTTCGCCGGGACCGCCGTTCTCGACCCTGCCGCCTCAGCTCACTCTTGCCCGGCTTCAGCTCAGGCTAAGCTGGGGCTTTCGCTCACGCTAGGCCGCTGTGTTTTTCGTTGTGAAAGCGAAACTACTTTGTTTGGTCTTCCAAAAGAGGACGATATCCGCTTCGTCATGCCTAGAGCTGATCTGTGCTGGTCGCTGAGGGAATACATCAACTTTCACTGTGGACGAAGCGGAGTTCAGCCCGGGGTCGTCACATGTGGTTGCCGCAAGCCCACCGGACGCTCCTTCGTAGAATCCGCTGCCTCTGCTCACTCTAGCCCGGCCTCAGCTCACTCTATCCCGGCCTCAGCGCACGCTAAGCCGGGGCTTCCCCTCACGCTAGGCTGCTGTGTTTTTCGTTGTGAAAGCGAAACTACTTTGTTTGGTCTTCCAAAAGAGGACGATATCCGCTTTGTTATGCCTAGAGCTGATCTGTGCTGGTCGCTGAGGAAATACATCAACTTTCACCGTGGACGAAGCGGAGTCCAGCCCAGGGTTGTCACATGTGGTTGCCGCAAGCCCGCCGGATGCTCCTTCGTCGAATCCGCCGGCCGTGCCGCTCTCAAACCCGCCTGCCTCTGCTCACTCAAGCCGGCCTCCGCATGCTCTAGGCCGCAGCTCACTCAAGGCCGTGGTGTGTGACGCTGTTTCGTTGTGAAAGCGAAACTACTTTGTTTGGCCTTCCAAAAGAGGACACGACTAGAAATCAGTGGTTAAGTTGTATTTACAACACTGTTTCCAGAACACTTCAACCCAAATATTCAGATGTGTGCAGCACATTTTATGGAGGACTGTTTACCGTTACTGATCCGGGGAGAGTAACGTTAGACTAAAATGCCGGCAGTTCTGACTCACGTAAGTACGTTTTCTTTTATCATTTGCCACTGATGATTCAAACGCGAGTTTTGAGCAGTGTAGAGTAGCGCTTGTAGTTTGTCATTTCTCCGATCACAAATGCAGACAGAGTTTTATGTTTACGCGGCGCGATGCAAAGCAACGCGTAAAAACACAGTATAAGTCATTATAATCAGTAATTATGTCCCCACTGGATGCAACAAATGCCTCGTTTGTAATGGGTTTTAATGTTTATGTCTCGTCCTTCCGGCCGGGACAAGGCATCACAATATGGTAAGGGGCGTAACATTTCCGTCACACGCTTGAGGTATTCGGCCAATCACAACGCACTGAATAGTTGGCCAATCACAGCACACCTCGCTTTTTTAGACCGATGAGCTTTGTAAAAATCGATGCGTTTCAGAAAGGTGGGGCATAGAGGAGAAACAATAATGTACAGTATGTGGAAAATAATGTGTTTGAACCTTTAAGCGCATAAACACATTTCATTACACCAAATACACAAAATAATGTTCTTTTTAGCAGCATCATATGACCCCTTTAAGGTAAAGGAATAGTTGGAATTCTGTCATTTTTTAATCTAATTCATATCGAAGCCTGTTGTTGTGTCATAGTAAAACAATTAATAAAATTCTGACTTTATGTCACAGAATTACCACTTAATATCTCACAATAATTGTTACTTTATTCCTATTTTCATCAACCCAGGCTAATAGGGAAAATGTGCATTTGAAAACATTTCTAAAAATTTTATTAGGTTTCTTCTTGAATGTTTCATGGCACTTTTAAAGTAAAATGTCCAGCACGTTCAATTTTATCCAAAAGAGATGAACAGATGTCCAGTGAGTGGGGCTAAAAGGTTAACGCTCTGTCACATTTGGAAATAACATACCACCTATACTGACCCCTACGAAAAATCTAACTGATAGTGTACAAACATAAGATAAAAATGCTTTTCCTGAAGCAACCATGCAAGTTTAGCTTGCTCCTACTAGTATTTGAGCTCTTTTATCAACAGTCATCATGACTTGTGTATGTTTCATGGCACTTTTAAAGTAAAATGTCCAGCACGTTCAATTTTATCCAAAACAGATGAACAGATGTCCAGTGAGTGGGGCTAAAAGGTTAACGCTCTGTCGCATTTGGAAATAACATACCACCTATACTGACCCCTACGAAAAATCTAACTGATAGTGTACAAACATAAGATAAAAATGCTTTTCCTGAAGCAACCATGCAAGTTTAGCTTGCTCCTACTAGTATTTGAGCTCTTTTATCAACAGTCATCATGACTTGTGTTTCACAGTATAGAAAACGCCCAAAGAACCACAAAAAAAAAAAAAAAGTCTTTATTAGTCAACTTCTATGGTCTGCCTCTGTAATATTTTTTTTTTTGTGAAAAGGAATAAAAGTTGTTGGTTTTATACAGCCACTAGTTTCATTTTAGCTGTAAACTGCAGTGAATTGTATGTAGAGGCACATTTTTCCAATGAGCTTCTGTTGGTTTTCATAGATGTCACTATTGTATCAGAAATATAGTGAATATTCTTCAAAATATCTCCTGCATACAAGATATGAGGGTGTGTAAATAATGACAGAATCCTATAAAGATCCAGCCTTTGAGTAATAGACAACTGTCACATAGATCTATCATTCTCCTTTATCAAAAATGTCAACAGTATAGCTTAGTCTGGAAAATAAATATAGGTGAATTGCACAACCAGCTCCAAAAATGGTGAAAGAATCAGCACCAGTTTCCTTTTTATGAAATACTTTTATGAAATACAGTTTACTTTTTGTCTTTTTCTTCTCATAGCCTTGCATTTGGCCCCTGAGGGAGTTGGCATGGAGGTGATGGAAACAGGGAGCCAGATGAATTGTGCATGACCCTGGTTTTGAAGAGTTTATTATGCTTGAGCGAATGTGCCCTGGCTAGCAAATAAGATGTGATCTAACCCAACAGATGAGTGTTGAATTTAAGCCCTTTACACAACCAAAGGCTACGATGCTAATGCTAACTTTGGTTTAGCCTGCAGAAGGGCTATTGCACTGGTGAGTTATGCTGCCTTCAAGTCCTGTCAGAATGATGGCATTTATGAGATTTATGAGACACTATTATAATCATCTTTAGATACGTTAGTTAACTAATGTTGATGAAAATACTACTCATTAAGGTGTTTTTTAACATTCTTGTGTGGTAAAACATAGACAGACACATGAATAAGGCATCTCATGTGCATTCTTTCACCTTTGTTTTGTAGCAGTAGCGCTAAAGGGTTTTGTTCAGAAATTAAGAAAATATCTCATATCTTGTTGTACTTACAGTTAGAGAACTGATAAAAAACATCCCAGGAGAACTTGAAGGCAGAATAACATCAACGTTTATTAGCGCTAATTTTCACAGGAAGTTATTGTGTGTGTTAGCGATTTATTTATGTGTGTTTGAAAGTCAGTCAGTCCCATTATCCAATTGTTGGTTTTACTCTTGTCTGTATGATAGATTTACACGCTATTAAACATGTTGCTGTCTATTCCAGACCTACATGAGTGGTCTGGTTATTTATTTACAGTCCTTTTCAGACTGACATGAATGGTTTGTTGTATCCACACTGTGGATAGAGCCTTTTTCAAATGTAATGCAGAGCTATGGATCAACACAGGTCAAAGGTCACTGACAGAGGTCAGCTAACTAACAGTGTCTATTTTTTCCTCTCAGAACTGCTGCTAAAATGGAAGGCAGTAATAAAATGTCACTGTGCATATTGCTTTTTGGTTTTTATGCTGCTGCTATGCCCTGCTGGATTGTTAGTGTTTGTCAAAGTATGCAAGAATAAAGTAAGACCATAGTTCCTCTCAAGACAGTCTTATTGGTTAATTACTAACATTTTCAAATCACTAACCTTTAAAGTTAAATTACATGGCTGATGTTATAATCTATATAGGTTTTTGAATGTGTATAACTTGAAGCATCAGTGAACCTGAAAGTCGAACATACATTTCTAATAGGGTTTCTTGTTTGGACTCGTAAATTAGTTAAGTTTTTGCCTTTATTGAATTTGAAACCAATCAGCAAAATATCTAGTGAGGATAAAAAACAAATACAATCGTCAAAATAAGAGTTCTCTTTGTAGCTTTGGTAACACTTCACATAGACATTCGGAGCAGATGGCATATTTAGTTTGACGCAAATTGAAAAGAGGCTATGAGGAAACAAAGTGCAAAAAAAAAAAAAAGTCAAAGAAGCAATAATTCAAAGTTTTAATTCATGTTTATGATCATGTCTATGAAAGCGATGAGCCCTTCGATATGTCCCATCCAAACTTCCTGTTTCAACAGGAAAAAAGTCAACACATTAAAAATAATAAATAAATATGCTGTCAGGCCTTTAAAGTCATGTCTAATTTTGCTCAAGTGTAACAAAAAATATATATATATATTGTTGACTGAATCATTGAGAGTTGAATTGATTTTACAGACTGTTCTATTTCCCATAGCCGTGTATTCAATCATTTCAAATTAAAATATGTTGTCTGCTGTAACACATTGTCGGTTATATTATATGCCAGACATACTACATGTAAATACAATTAATTACAATATTTAAATAATACTAACAACATGTATTTTCAGGTATGCTTATAAAGAGTTATGTCCATTAGCATCACTTAGTACTTACTATTTTAACATGAATACTGTAATGTAAATGGTGAACTTTAATATAACAAATGGGAAACACTGTACGGTTACACTATCGTTTTGTTTTGAATGTGATTAAAACAATATTGGCATCCCACAACTGATGCACAAAACCCAGAAACTCACAGAAAAGACATCTAGATCTTTTTTTATGATGTAAGTGCAGGTGTAAGATGTATTTGTATTAATAAATCTAATGGAAAAAATGACTCATTTAGATGATCATATCACTATGCCGCAGCTTCACACAAAACGTTTTTCAAGCTAATTTTATTATCTGTCAAGTAACAGATTTTCATTTAAACCGAGTCTTATATGATACCGCATATTGGTTTCATGAGACCTTAACCACTTACTTTTGTGAAGCTGATAAATGTTACAGTATGACATACAAACGTTCATCTGACCCTAGTTTAAATAGAACTTTTCTAATTCCTTTATAATTATTATGCATGGATCTTTATCACATCATATTATTTCAAAGACTAATAGTTGTAATGCAAAATTTGTCAGAACACAGGGCCATATAAAATGAGCTAGTAAAGGCAAAAGGTGATTAAAATGGTGAAAAAAGAAATGATGTTTAAAAATATATGCCATCTTTCTTATACATTCATATAATTTTTAAAGGTCCCCTGAAATGCTTAGAAACACGCAGCGTTACTCTATGTGTTGAAGTCATTTTAACTGAAACAGGAAGACAGGGCGGGACATATCAAGCAGCCCCGC
>NW_015661891.1:530154-540484 GCF_001515625.1 Sinocyclocheilus rhinocerous | reverse complement strand
CCGTTCAGAGGCGTTGAGCTCCGTAAAGCCGCATTTGACAGGGTATGCCAGCCACAATCTCATCCATATTGCTGTAAAATATAGCATTCTGTGTAGAATTCAAATAGCTCCGATACATTTTGTGGTCTGTGCCGACTCGTGCATGTGATCCACTCCGTGCTATCGTGTCTCTGGACCGGAGCAGAGTGTGTGTGCGGTGCGGTGGTTAGCGTGACACAGCGCGAAACCAGACTTCTTTTTTTCCTCAATGGAAAGCATTTACACAGTTTGAATCGTTCCCTGTCCCCTATATAGTGCACTATTTGCCATTCACTGTACAGAAAATACTAATTCTGTGGACAAGTGACCGATTTCAGCCGCGGCTTCAGCGTCTATTTTATAGTGTAGGGGGCGGGCGCTTCCGATTCTAGAGAGCATTTGATTGGACAGAAAGTTTGATGAGACGCTGAAGTACGATGTGACGTCAAAAAAAATCATTGAGCCTTTTTGGCGGAAGTGACGAACTGCAAGCTTTGAATGCTTATATCTTCTAAATGAAGATATAAATGAAGATTCACTGTTTTGGAGCACACTGCCTTATAGATAACCTTAAGACTAACATATTGATACTAACACCCAAAAAACTTTAATTTTGATTTCATGGGGACTTTAAATCTAAAATCTTAATGCTGATTGGACAAAAAAAAAAAAAAGGACAATATTTCCTGTAGTTAATTTTGTTAAATAAATTGTGACCAGAAACAGACCACTAAACACATGCGTTCACACCCCAGCTTGAGGAAAATACTGTGAGAAATTTAACATAGCACAGGAATGCAACAGTTATGTAGATCTTCCAATCAACTGCCTGGGTTGCATTTACATTTATACTGATCACTGAAATTGTCACTGTGACTAAAATTGCTTTCTCAGCTGAAGACAGATACAGGTACTGCAGGCCCCTCATATTTCGTGATGCGAGATCAGAGAGGCATGAAATAAAATAAAATAAAATAAAATAAAATGGGAGAAAACCGATGAACATGTGCGTAGTCCGCTTCCATCTGTTATAGGCTCTCCAACAGAATGGAATGGAGGAAAAGATATTTAGCCACTGGTCTTTAATGGCCATTGCACAGAAAAGATGATGTCAGACAGAAGCTTCATCTGTACTTCCTATACGTGTGGATTGTTGTGTGGGATCATTGATTTCCGATGTTGTGAGCTCTGTGGGTTTGGTCATCTTATGCCAACGCTGAGAAGAAAAAAAAACACAATTATCAATTACACTTAAAAATAAAAGTGCTTCACGATGCCATAGAAGAACCTTTTTGTTTAAATAGTTCTGAAAGAACTGTTTCACAAAAGGTTCTTTGTGGTGAAAGAAGGTTCTTCAGAATATAAAAAGGTAAGAAAGAGATGGTTCTTTAAGAACCTTTGACTGAATGGTTCTTTGTGGAACCAAACATGGTTCTTCTGTGGCATCGCTGCGAAGAATCTTTTAAGCAGTGTCCCAATCATTTGATTTTGTAAACTATTCGATACACACCATAATAAAATACTGTAGCGTTAAATAGTTATTTTAGTTATATTAGTATATTGCTACAAATGCAACACCAATGTAAAAACAAAATGTATGCAACTTAAACTGGATACGGAGGAGTCATAAAATAAGCAGGTTAAACTCACAGCACATGCGGTATTTACTGACTATGACTAGAGACGTCAGTCATCAGCTGCGCGCGTGAACACTGCACTTTGCGTGAATCCCGCCGCAACCGTCCTTTGCCAAATGATACTACTATATAACGATTTTATTTTCTGTTCGCTTAGTGTTCATTATAAAACTGTGGGGGGACAGATTATATTATGACCGTTCATCATTGTAAAATAGTTTGTGATCTAGTCAGAAGAAGACGCTGCTTCAATGCATTACAGGCTTGTGACCCGCCAGAACGTAAAACAGAATGTAGCGTTTAGTCGCGCTACACCGCTACTTGCTGGAAAAAGTAGTTAGCTACAGGAAAAGCTACACTGTTTTAAAAGTAGCGTCGCTACTGTAAAGCTACTGAAAAATGTAGTTAAGATAGTAGCGTCACTACTTGTAGCTAGCTACTCCCCAACACTGCTTTTAAGCACCATTATTTTTAAGAGTGTAAGGAAGTTTGTTTGCAAGTTTGCTCAGAAGGAAGGAGGAAAGAAGGAAGTAAGTTCAGTATAAAGTAAGTTAATTTGGGGAGTACATTTGTTCAGAAGTTCAGAAGGAAGGCAGGAAGTATGCAGGTTCGAAAGGAAGGATCTTTGGAGGTACATTTGGAACGTCAGAAGTATGTTTGGAAGCTCAGAAGAAAATGAAGGCAGGAACTACGCAAATTCGAAAGAAAGGATTTTCAAAGGGTTGTTTGCAAGTTTGTTAAAAAGAAAGGAGAAAAGGAAGGAAGGAAGTTTAGAATGAAGAAAGTACATTTGGATATCTGCTCATTTGTTTGGAAGGAAGGAAGTTTTGAAGAAAGTAGGAAGGAAGAGAATTTATAAGGAAGTCAAAGAAGGCAGAAACTTTACAGCCTTTTCAAGGGTTTGTTTGCAAGTTTGTTCAAAAAGAAGGAGGAAAGGGAGGAAGTAAATGTATAAGTTCATTTGAATATTCAAAAGTTTGTTTGGAAATTCATTAGAAAAAAATGAAGGAACTATTCAAGTTTATAAGGAATTAATGTGACATCTGGAAATTCAGAATTTACAGAATTGGAAGGAAGGAAGCTTGCAAGTTCGAAAGAAGGAGGTTTGGACGGAAGTGTAAAGAGGGTTTATGAGGTGGGAAGTGCATTTTTAAGCTGTTTAGAAATTCAAAAGGATGGAAAGTAGGAAGGAAACAGGTCAGGAAGGACACTTGACACAAACATTTGATCAGAAACATTAAATCCGGTCTTGCCTGTCGGATGCTGCCTTTGGTAGTGAAGAACATATAGATGATATATGCAGGTATCAAAACCATGGAAGAGAGGGACATTAGCCAGCCGATGCCCTGACCCCAGGTCGGGTACACATACTTCCCTAGTGTCAGAGGAGTCATTTCTATGGCACTGAACGTGAAAACACCCTACAAACAGAAAACAGAAGTCAAATCAATTATAAGTTCATTGAGGACATGGGCTTTTACTTGCATAGTCAATCACTCGATTCCTCATACAGTTGAATGAAAGGATAAAAGGAGTGACATACTTGTAAAACATTTTTGTTTCTTTAGGGCTTTCATTGAATTTTTTGCATGATATTTTGATTATTAATTGATTGATTATTGAGCTTAAAAAACACATCTTATAGGATTTGGAATTACGTTTAAAGATTTGTATTTTATTTTTAACAATAACAATGTGTTACGTTGGCAGCCTGTAGTCTCTAAGTTTTATTTCATTGCTTGCAGGTGAAGTACTTACCAAACATATTATTGGAGTAAAGTAAATCCAGCAATATTTCCAAAAGCCAAAAGGCCGATAACCAATCATGTCTTCAATATTTGTATAGAATTTCTCTGCACCTAAAGAGAGAGAAGAGATGGATATTTACACTTATCAAGCAAGCTAGATCTAATAGACTCAGTAAGAGCTTCTTCCTTCCACCCTGTCCCAAAACACACTTTTAACAGGGTTCAGGAACCTAGCCTATTTTTTTTTTTTTTTTTTACATGTATGTTGAGGGGACACATTCAATGCTTCATCACTACAATATGGACTTTTCTGGCCACAAAATTCAACTGAAAATGTTCATCTAATTTCATATGTACACAGTAAATCATTGTCTAACATTTTCTACTTGAAGTTTTACCTTTTCATGTCATAGTAAGTGCATTATTGTAACTAGTCACTGTAAAAAATTACTGTGAATTTAACGGTAAAAGACTGTAAAAATGCTACAGCAAAATCCTGTTAAATGGTTAACGGTAAATTCCTCTACTATATACAGTGAAAAACTGTATTGGACATTACATGTATTGGACATTAATTTTACGGTAGTATACCGTTTTTGGAAGTGAAAAAGACTGTATAATTTACAGTGAATAACCGTAAATTGACATTCCCAGAATTCCCTGCGTTACATTTCAAATTTGATGTTTTTTTGGTCATTTGAGTGAACGAGTCACTCGCTCATACAGAAACAAGGTGGTTACATATTGATGGTCATAATATGTCGGAGGTTCAGGCTTTTTATTCCAAACGGGCTGGTTTCTATTATGCTAATGAGTAATGCTTTGCTCAGCCATGCAAGTGACAGATATCTGGCCATTTAGCCATGTGCTTTTTGATCATGGATACCATCAATGAAAATAACGGCCTTGTCCTGTCCAAGTTTCTAAATGACAAATTTTATTGTACGCAATTAACAGCGTAGGTTTCCTTTGATCGCTTGTCTAGATGTCCAAGCAGCTTAGAACCTCAGAGAAGCATCGCTGCAGAGGTTTGGACGATGTGCAAAACAGCACTGGTTCAAGATTCAGTGGTTCATTCAACCTCTTCTTCAGTCTTTATACGTAGGACTGCAGCTAAAAACTCTGAGAGCCCCGAGTGCATTTTTGCTGTATGCTTGTGTTTACATTCATGATCCTAAACCAGTTATGCTTATTAACCTTAGCACTTTAAATTGTGTTACTTTATCAGGTAAAGGACCCAAACTGTAAATTCTGAGGAAAAACTGACAAAAGCCCGGTAATGGTTTATTATGGGAATGTAAGCTATTTTCAGGATTTACAGGGGCTAGTCAGTGATTTTATTGCTGCCTGAATCCAAAATGTCAGAGTTTTTCTCCCACCACCCACATAAAAATCCCCGGCTGAATTACCTACACTGTAAAAAATGACTGTGAATTTAATGGTAAAAGACTGTAAAAATGCTACAGTAAAAACCTGTTAAATGGTTAACGGTAAATTCCCCTACTATATACGGTGAAAAACTGTATTGGACATTACATGTATTGGACATTAATTTTACGGTAGTATACCGTTTTTGGAAGTGAAAAATACCGTATAATTTACAGTGAATAACCGTAAATTGACATTCCCAGAATTCCCTGCGTTACATTTCAAATTTGATGTTTTTTTGTTGAAATAACTATGTTTCTTCTTAGTTTTTTCTTATCAGTTTTGTATATTAGGGTTGTGTGTTACACCTAATGTTGTTAAATTAATGTTTATTGCATTATTTAAGTTTAATGTGTGTTGCCATGATGGTGTTTAGTGTTTGTGTGAATGACATTGTGTACCTTCTATATATGTTATTATTTAAAAGCTGCTTGTGATGGGCTTTGGTTCATCATGTGACTTTCTCATCACCACCTGCATTTGGTGGTTATCAGTGTATTACAAAGGTGCAAAACAGATTTCAGTACTTCAATAGGTTGGTATATTAACATTATATCAGTTAATGAAATTACGGTATTTAACTGTAAATTTAAGTTAAAACCGTAAAATATAAAACGTTGCTACCATATTTTTTACGGTAAAATTCCGGCAACCACAGCTGCCGTTTTTTTACCGTAAATTTTATGGAATTTTTTTTACAGTGTATTGTAACTACTGTGTTTATAAACTATTGGTACAAGGCAAAATTACTTGAAAACTTTTGACACTACTTGAGAACAGGAAGGAATCATATGGGAAAGTTAATGTAACTGGATGAAGGTCGGCTTGAACTCTTCAGATTTCATAAACTTCACATCACATTCACATCAAATATATTCGTCTCCTTGTCTCAAATATGTTTATAGTACAGGAGATGTACCGTAAAACCAGGAAATGGAGATTGTCTCAAAAAAGACCAGGAACAGGAGACACATTCCACTGGCCGAGTAGTAGTCAAACAATTTGAACACATATAAACCACCCTAAAACAAAGAACACACACACATTAGAAACTGAAGAAAGCAGTCAGTCGTCCCACTCAATAAAACAGCTTTTTAGGCATCTTACCTGTGTGATGTTGGAGAAACCGATGATGAAGGATATAATACAGACCATGAGGATAAAGAGTTTCTTTCTCTTCCTCAAGACTGTGGGATATTCATCCATTAGAGCAGTTATGAAGCCTTCCACTGTACAAAACTGTCACAGACAAGTGTAAAAATTATAAAATAAAAAGTGTTAAAGTGAAATCACATTGCTTTAGAACTAGGGTATAGAAAAAAAAAACATTAAAATAACCCTAAAACTATATTATTGTTCATTCATTATCTTGTTTTTTTTTAAGTAATCATTTATGTTATAAAATTGTGTCATTTTGCTTTAAGATTCAAAGATCAAAACATATGGTTTTACAACTGGAGTAGTTTATGATATTCATGGAGGTACTTATTTTTAATACACCTAAACATGACAGATAATTGATTGTAGTTTTTATGTTTTCACATGTTCTCTAACATGTTAGCTAAAATGCTTTCATGGACTCATTTTAATGTGCTAAATTCTCTTGTGATCTTCTTCGGCTTTACTTTTCACCTACCTAACACAACAAAACTAAAGTAACACCACATGCATAATTTATAACTTGTTTAGTTTTAATCATTAAAAAATCATTACGCTCTGAAATCTATAGAAGAATAATGGTGCAATGCTGCTAAATGTAGCACCATTAGAGGAATATCGTGGGTTCAATACAAGCTCTATCAATAACTCCATAGTCTCTGAGGCATCATGTCAACTACTACAAGCAATAATTTAGACTCTTCAAATAGATTGTAAAATAAAAATAATATTAATAATTCAATTTACAAAGGTTTTTTTATTTACTCTCGACAATGTGTAATACCTGACTGTCCAATCCCAGCATCATGAGCATTGAGAAGAAGAGAATAGCCCAGAGAGAAGACATGGGAAGCTGTGTGACAGCTTGTGGATAGGCCAGAAATGCCAAACCAGGACCTGATATTTAAACCATTAAACATAAGTGTCAAGATGAATCCTTTCAACATATCACTATAATATTACTCATATATGACTTTAATTAAAGTACATTTTAAATTTGACTGAAATAGACTGAAGTACTAAAGCATATATAAAGTACTTTACATATCATTTCAACAAATGTTGTATCCAATATTACATTTAAAATGTACTAAATTGCTACTCCATCATTACGATATTTAAATGCATGACATGCATTCAGCAGTACACTCTAACCATATTTCAAAGACAATAGAAGTAGCTATGAAATTATATGTAAAGATGTACTTTAAGTCTTACTTTAGTCAAAAAGGCACTCTACAGTTTGGCTAATAGTAATGTAATGTAATAGTAATTTAAACTATAATCGTTTTAATTTAATTGTTTTTAATATGCAATTAAGTGACATTACATTCAGTTAAAGCATTACAGAAAAAAACAACCTGGTCTCATAAAAATACGTACCTCTGTGCACTCTGTGCACACGGAATCGATGGATGTAACGTCTGTAGTTGACGGTAAATTTTTGTTTAAATTGATAGTTTAGTTGTCCTATAAACTTAAATTGGTCATGTTCTTGTTACGCAGCTAGTTAATGAAATCCAAGTAAAAAAATGCTATAATTTTTGCACCTATAGGTGAAAAATCTTTTGATTTGCCATGTTGCATGTTTTAAAAATATTAAAAAACGCAAAACACACCTGATGCGAATTCTTTGCTCTTCATTTTCTATAAGCAGAGTTAACAGACCCTGTTGTATTTTCTTGTAATTTATTAAAAGAAGGTACACCGCCATCTTGTGCCGACTAAACTGACTTGAACGCACCTGATGTCGTAATTACGACTTGTCAACTCGTAAGTACGAACGGCCCAGGAGGACTTGAATGCAGCATAACATTCAAAAGCATTAGTTTTCAAATCTCCCAGCTTATTAATATTGTTTTGAAGTCATAACATGATATTCTTCAAGTAATTGTGCGAAAATTACGCTTTATTAATCGAAACTCTGTAAATTTGTGTGAAAAGGAATAAAAGGTGTCGGAGTTTTACTGCCTCTAGTGTTCATTTATTTTGGAAACTGCAGTGATATGTACTTATTGGTACGTATTTCGCGTCTCGCTAAAAAGTGCACCCAGGTACATTTATGCCATGAGACCAGGTAGGAAAAAAAGTGTATTATTTCCATAATAAGTAAAAGTATGTTAAAACGTTTGCAACAATGAAATTCGGTAATGTCTAAGAGACACAATGACCTGAAGCAGCCAATTCTTCAATGGGTCTCTTTGTGATGTACGACATGAAGCCCACAATGGAAAATATGACAATCCCAGCAAACATACTGGTGCAGGAGTTTATACAGCACACAATGATAGAATCTCTATAGAAGGAAAAAGAATCAGATAAACTGAAGCACAGGGAAACAGTAGTAAACTGAAAAGAATTTCATAGAAAAGGCACTGTGTTAAAGACAGTTTGCACATCAGATTGTATGGCATGTAAACATCGTCAATACAGAATTTCTGTACATTTGGACAGAAACTAGTAGCTCTTACCTGTAGACGTTATTGTTGTAGGAGTTGTAGCTGCCCAGAGCAATAAGAGAACCTAAACCTAGACCATAAGAGAAGAAGATTTGCGTGGCAGCATCCAACCACACCTGAGAAGAAACGTATGATAAGAAATATTGATAGTAACAAAAAAAAATGTCAATGCATGATGCCATTATTGTTAGTAACATGCATTTTCATGAGTTTAAGAGTGAAACCTTGGATGATACAGCACAAATAATAATTTAAAAAAGTCTCATTCTGCCAAACTCTTGCGAAATTCGTGTAGGATAAACATGTTGCACATGTTTTTCAGAGAACTATCTAGACACACAGACCCAACCTACAATAGCAGGTACCATCTTTACATAAAAAAAAAATCACTGGTTGCATAAATCAAAAGTTTTATAAAGAGGATATATTATTACTAAATTTAAAATAACATACTAGCATACTACTCGTTGTATATGGCAGAAATAGTAAGATTAGTATGCTATTCAGAATTTAGCCAGTATCTTTATTTCGTTTTTAAAAATGCCAAAAGTAGTATTTTAGGTGTAGAGTTAATAATAAAGGGCTACTTCAGTCATGAAACTCTAGATGCTGCAGGCTGATGCATCTATACGTGCATCTGCTAGCAATCGCATAATTTATTACAAGGCACAAGCTGATTGACCTCTGCTGATTCTGCAAACAATGTGCTTGCTTGTAAGCTAGTTCTGCAGTACATTATTGATTTACTCTGAAACCCTCCACCTCCCCCAGCTCCACCTGTATAGCCCTCTATAGGACTAATTGTGAATTTACAGCTTTAAAAAAATAATTGACTTTATATTTGACATATATTTAGGAGTAAAATCATTTTCCAAATTTGTTTTCTTCATCTGACCTTTGACCTTTTTTTAGGGATCCGTCATTTATAACTGACGTTGTCCCATTAGGGTAAATTATTTTTGGCAAATTGTCTGAAACTTCACACACAATCAAATGCTTTTTCACTATCTGGAAAGAAGTGAAAAGGCCTTACTGTTTCAAAAAACATTAAAAATCTTTATGAACATTCAAATTTTTTTTTTTGTGCTGCTTTATTTGATTTGGAACTCGCACGTGGAAATGTCTAAAACTTGACACAAATTCGGATGCAATTTCACTGCCTGAAAACCATGTCTTAGTGTTTCAAAAGCATTAAAACAACTTTAACATTGTGTTTCATCTTGGAATTTCATATCAATTATCGTAGCACAAGTGAAAGTCAACAAGACTCTTCTTTTTCAGTGTACCCCACACATAAGTAGATGTTCACTTGTGCAGTCATGAATGGAGCATCGCTGCCTGTCAGTATAGTAATGTCAATAGACACTGGCATCTTTCCTGACCTCTGGTTGTTGTATGGATCACATCGTTCAAGCTGGCATACAATAATGTACCCAAATGCCTGACTTCCACAACAACCTATTCTTCATCACTGCCTTCACCCTCATTGCTTCTATCCTCCTTGGTCCTCAACAACTTCTTTTATTACTACAACTTGATTTTCTGATGCCCTCCTATCACTATCATCAATACTTTCTGAAATAAGTACAGAGTTGTCTCTCCATCTTCCAAAAATCTTACAAAAATGAACCTAAAACACACGCATAAAGGCTATTATGCTGCCCGCCAATGCTGGTCAATAGAGCCAGCTACACTAAATATGCATCACATAATAGGACTTTGTCAGTTATGCATGACGCTTAGATTTGTTGGTGTCTGAATTTTTATAAAAGTGCATTAAAAATGCCAAAAAAAAAACTTTTAGAAAACACATTTGGATGTACAGTTATATTTTTTTATAACTTGAATTTATATGTATTTTCTAGTCTAAAATGAGCTCACT
>NW_015661891.1:520345-528949 GCF_001515625.1 Sinocyclocheilus rhinocerous | reverse complement strand
TAGAAAACACATTTGGATGTACAATTATATTTTTTATAACTTGAATTTATATGTATTTTCTAGTCTAAAATGAGCTCACTGTGCAGCCTTGAGAGCATGTGACCTAACATGTGCTAATGTCTCCTTTCTACTTAGTTACCAAAAATGTGAAGCACATGGCTAATAAATTTTAATTTTACTGGTTGAAGGGGATGTCATTTGACATCACTAAAATCTAATTTTGTTGGTTGAACATTAATATTGTAATTTAAATGCAAATTTCCGAGCATCATTTATAAATGACGATATCCCATAGAGGGCTAGATACGCTATGGGATTTATGCATGCCTAGTCATGCATGTATGTGTATCACTGGCAGTAGCAAGTCTGTATGTGATCTAGACTACAAAGACCAAATGCATTACCATTGTCATATCTGTTAAAATGCTAATCTGTATGAGAGTGGTCATGACTGATTTACATTTAGTTGTGTTTAAAGATGAAGTGTGTCATTTCTGTGCTGTTAGTCACCAAGCAGAACTGCAAAAATAACGATTACAAAAGTTTCAAACACAAACCCCTATCTGCCATTGGTTGAACACACTTCAACCAATGCTGTTATTTTTTGCTGTTATTATTATACGTATATGACACAGTCTGCTCAAACAAACAAATTGACTATAATTCCATTTCATGCTGTTGCAAAACTTACAGCGAGGCAGTAGTACTCATTAAGAAGTCCCCAAATAGCTAGTGTGTATGTGAATATTTCTTACCTTTCATCATGGGTATTAATTTCCATACTCCCAGCCCCCCCACTGACGTGTACTGTCCTAATGCCGTCTCCAGCAGAAACAGTGGGATACCAGCAAAGACCAGAGTAGTGAAGTATGGGATGAGAAAAGCTCCTAAAAACAATGTAATACAAAATGTACTTAAGGTTTTTAGATTTCAGACTTCTATGCAGTTTGAATCAAACATGTGAACAGTCTCATCAGAGCCACTTTAATAGGAGTCTCCAAGGTTAGAAAAAAAGCGTGCCATGCTGTGGTACACTGGGGGGGAGACTATGTTTTTTTTCCCCCATGGAAGTCTGACTTTAAGCAGACTGCTTTTGAGAGGAAACAGCTTATCACTTAATGAATCGAGAGCCTGTCTGCTAATCTTCAACATGTTTGCCTTTAAACATTAATCTTGGATTAATTTGGGATATTTCTAAAGTTTAAACTGAAAAGAAAAAATAAACTGTTTTATAAGAGTCACTGACAATTCAGCTAATTAATCAGATTGAGACTCAATTAATGTCAGATTATTGCTGTAAATAACAAATATGACTACAACTACTACAATTACAGATCTTGTTCTCCATTGTTTGTTTCATTTTTATATGTTTGATTCAATGGCAGCTTCCCTCTCATATCATACTCAGGGGGGTACTAAAGCAAATGCGCAATATTCCTTGGAACCTTGAATTTGGAAAACACTGAATCATTGAACTATTTTGCAAATGACAGAACTTGTTCAGAATTATGAGAGAACCATAGTTGGTCAACACTACTTTTGGAAAACGCACCTCTGGTCTTTCAGCAGAGAAGCCTACAATGTAAATTCCACATGTCCATTTAGTTCCTGGTATTCGCACTCAAACTGTTTCTGGATCATGGCATCAGCCTATTTTACCAAGAAGGACATGTTCCTCTATCAACATATTTTTCTTGGATCTGGAACAATATTCGTCCTAATTCTATCCAACACCTAAACTAACGATTAACTATACCTAAAATCAAAGGCAGACAAGAATGGTGTTTAAACCCCAACTACAGCCCTAAACCTATTTAAAAAACCTGATTGATTGATTGATTGATTGGTTGGTTGGTTGGTTGGTTGTTTGGTTGATTGGTTGGTTGATTGATTGATTGATTGATTGCAGAAATGTTGTCAGGAAAATGTCCTTCATGAAAAAAACATGGGAAGCATATTGATCCAACCAGGCATCTTCTCAGCAGCCTAACAGTAATGGCTTTGTCTGTCTTCTCTCACCTCCACCATTCTTTCCACACAGATAAGGGAATCTCCACACATTTCCCAGCCCAATGGCGTATCCAACGCAGGACAGTAGAAAGTCAAATTTCCCCTTCCAAGATCCTCTATCTGGTACTTTATTCTCCTTCTCCTCTTCTACAGGAACACTGTTGTGATCCAGGTCCTCAAACGGGACCGCCTGCCTCACGTCTGAGGGTGAGTTGAGGTCCACCGTGCTCTGGCCAGTCTTCCCCATCACAGGAACAACCGTCAAACCACAGTCAGATAATAATCCACCACAGTCCAGTACTGTATTGTTCAGCTGTCGAGTGCAGGGCTACTGATTTGAAAGGTTTGGGTGAACACAATACTTCAGATGGGCTTTAAAAAATAAAAATAAATACATGATGCATTCAGAATTTTACTGTGAAATCAATCCAAGCTAAACATTATTTTTCTGCAGAAACACAATTGGTCAGAACTATGTAGTAATGTAGTCTAGTATTGTATGTTATAGTACAGAAATAGTATAATTTTTCTAATGAAATAAGGTGCTATAACATAGCTATACAACAACTATTACACAATAGCTATCACACAATTACAGTTAATGTGTAAGAATATGAGATAGCCTAATTGTAATTGATTAATAGTTTTCTGGCAACCTATGCTTTGTAATACATATACTAAAAACTGCAGTCACATTTTAGTTTGGGAATCAATTCTCACTACTAAACTAACTATTAACTATGACTTTTGACTCAGTGCATGCTACTACTTAATAGTAAGAACTGGTCACTAAACTAAAGCGTTACCAAAACTACCTATTGTTTTTGTATTTTACCTATAGCATCTGTGTAAAGTGCCCTTGCTCTACTCGCCCATGTAATTTCTCTTTAAAGCCAATTAAACCACCTGCTTTCTACAGACAAAGTGCAGTTCATGAGAATCATTAACTTTCCTGACAGACGTGCCGATTATCAGACTGACTTAATGGAGACACTAATTCTTATCCATGTCCTACTAATGTGATGAATTCATCAACTTTATTTGTGACTAACTGCTTTGAAAGTCTCCAACCTGCATGCTAATGCATAACAAAACCACTCTCAGATGCCTCATTGTTTTCGTTTAACGAACAGCCATTATACATTTAGAAACAGTACCATTAAACCACAGCAATTCAAAGAAAGCAATTCAATGTGAGTCAAGTTTGCTTCAGGCTCTCAGAGTATTTGAAAAATCGCAAGCATTTCCTTTGCATCCTTTAAATGCTTTTAAATGGCTACGAGCTTAAGAGGAAATTGAATACAGACTTATTGCATAAGGTTTGAATTAATAGACAGTCGAGTTCCCAACTCATTAATTTTTTATGGTAACTACCAGACTTTTAGAGAACGAAAAAAAAAAAAAAAAACTTACTTCTGAGATGTCTTTATTCTGTAGTAAGGTGAGTCGAGATGTCACCAGCTAGAGGTGAACTCAAACGTATCCACAAGTGACTTAACAGATCTTAACTGTTGAACTGTGCCAACTACCCAGTGCCTTCATTCACAACAGCACCAAAAGAAACTGACCCGATGTCCCAACTAGGGCAAAAAGTTTCCCTTTTTCTCTCTCTCATTCTATCTGGAGGGGCCCACTATGCCCTGGTATTCCTGTGGCTGGTATTGAGCAGCAGATAATAAACTTCGACCTGTTGTTTGATAGGATTACCGCTTTACCACACTGAGACCCCGAGGCTACCAAACAAGAGTCGATTGCAGTGTTCTGGTATTTTGTGCGTGTGTGTATTAGTTGTGTGTCAGTGTGTGAATTTGTGTGCAACGATTCTTGTGCCAGTTTGGTTGCCATGGGATATCCCCTTAGAAGAGTGCTCCGTTCTAGCATTGAAAGAGCTTGTTAGGATTTAAAAATGAAGCAGGCACGGTGCCTAAAATACGGACGGCATGAAGTCTCCCAAAAATGACCCCAAAGGCATGACTTTATCAGTTAAGTCCCATAATTTATGACTTATATATTTATAATTGTTTTATAAAATATATTAAGGTGAATACAATAGATTTGAAATGAATAAATGTTTGATGCATTAATGATCAAACTTAACTGATCACGTATGTTTCACAAAAATTATGATGATACATTTGCTCTGTTGCCAAGATGTTATGAACTGTTGTAGTAATAACATAGTAATTACATTGTAATACACTGAGTAATAAGCTGCACCTACAGCACATAAATCTCACAGTATTATATAGATAAGGAACTCTTTAATTTTAAGGGAAGATCAAGCAAGGTGTAGCAAAACATCTCCCCCAAATGGTATGCTCTATAGGGAAGGCTCTGAAAGGGCATTTTTGTGAATGCATACGATGCATCTTAAGGTGTGGAAAGTGCCAGGTCAGTTTGAAATCAAGGAGAAATTGGATATCTGAAAGGACAACTGGCCATTATGTCTGAAATTTTCATTGGTCAACAGATGCCCATGTCAAAGTGTGCTTTCTTGGCTGCATGATGATATGTTGCACTTTGGCAAACCCTGAGGTTTTCCAGATGCACTTTATTTTACAGTGCGTGTACTTACTTCTACTTAGAGTGTACTTACCTAAGAAAGTGCTGAATAATGTAAGGTAACATGGGTTATGGTTAGGTTTAAGGGTAGGTTCAGGGTTACTACTTAGGTATTACCCAGTTATTGTAATTACTATAACAAGTACTGTACATAGTACGCATATGTGTAAATAGGACTGTAAAATAAAGTGCTACTAGTTTTTCTCTACATCCTTGTGAGCATCTACTGCAGAAAATAACAATGTGCTACCATGCAGGAATGACAAAGATCATGGCCAAAAGTATGTGGATACCTGAATGCCACACCATTTACAGTATTTGTCGCACATTTAATTTTAGTTTTTGTCCTCCCTTTGCTGCCACAACAGCTTCCACCTTCCACTCTTCCAGGAAGACTTTCCACTAAATGTTGGAACATGGCTGCAGGGATTTGATCCAAATCAGACACAAGAGCGTCAGTGAGGTCCTGCAGTGATGCTGGGTGATGGGCAGAAAAATCCCACAGACACAGTGACACAAACAGGATGGGATGAGTTATGGGCCGAAGTTTAAAATCTAAAATGTGGGGAAATCTGGGACAAATCTGCCCAGAACTGTCAGTCCATTTCTAATAAGAGAGGTCATAACACCCTATAACAACTGACTTAGAGTTTTCTTTCTGTCAAGTTTTATGATATGACAATGTATGAGATAACAACAGCATGCCCACCTCATAAATCTGGCTGGGTGGAAAGAAGAAACATTTCACATCCCAGTTGTGGAATGTTTGCCTGAAGCCATGTTAGACACCTAACAAGCTTTTCTGTTGGATTCTTGAGGATTCTGTTGTCTGATAAAACCAGAATTGCTAGGCAATATATCATGTCCGAACCTTACAAAGCACCTCTTAAGGCAAATTTGCACTGCACAGACAAACGCCAACAAACTAGTCTATTGGATCAGTGTGTTACCCCTGTTGGCGTCTGTTGGTGTTGGTTGGACTTTTGTTTTCACCCGACTGAACATGCTTAATCGGCGTTTGTTGGGTCGTGGAATGTCTGAGCAGTGTGAAATGGTTTTCCAACAAACTACAACAAACTCTGACGTAATCTGACGTGGCCACGAACCATTGCCATGACAATGCCATGCATATTTCACTTAAAACATGCTTCACCCATGGTCTCTTTCGTTTTATTCGCCGTCTTTTCAGGCGAAGAATGACACGCAAAGACATTAATAACAGTCAAATTTTGATTGTGGTTACAGGATCATCAGTTTCGTCCCCAATCAGACTTACACCATCTACACCGGACGCGACAAAATACAATAGAGGTTCTATTGATTATATTAAGTGACACTGTCTACACTGGATGTGGCGTGATGCGACAATTGTCGCGTCCGGTGTAGACACGCTGTTACTTGACTCTCTGTGACTCGAAGTTTGTTGGTGTTTGTTGGGGCAATGTGAACATGACACTTATTTTTAATAAAATTCTAAATTTAACAGCCAACTTATTTGTTGGTGTTTGTTGGCGTTTGTCTGTGCGGTGTGAATTGGCCTTTAGTGGGAACATTGCTACACTGAGGTACTGTATGGTCATGATAGCTGGATATATCCTTCTATAGTGAATGACACAATTTTGAAGAGTGATAAAAGTCTGATGAGTAATTTTCCTCATTGCAAAAAAAGGCGGAAAATGTTATAATAATCGTATCCTTACTTCCTACATACATCTAAAAAATAATCCATTGATTGCAAATTCTGGGATATGTGCTCCGTTGTGGTGGATATTATTATATTTTTTTTTTCTTTATCTGATAAAAAGAAATGTGCATAAACTAAAATGGAAACACATTTGCCAAAAAAATGTATCTGTGCACAAAAAAAAAAAAAAAAAAAAAATACTTGTGACTTTGCCAAAGCAACAGTGAGTAACCTCGGAATTCCATGTATCCTGTTGACAGAATTGGACAGCTCTCATAAAAGCAGTTCATTTCACAAAAGCACCTCTGCTATGAGTAATAATTGGGAAACTGACCAAGAACACTGCCATGAACACCATCCACTTCAACTATGTTTCTATTTTGTGTGAAACACAACCCTCTATTAAATGCTCATATGTTCAAATATGTTCAATTTTTAGGCCATGACAGTAAAAACATTTAGTCAATGGATTAAAAGACAACTGTTTTTTACTAAATTAACCATTAAAATGAGAAGGTAACGTGTGTTTTGAACTGTAAAAGAGCTGTATGAGTCAAATTAAAATCTTCTGGTGAGATTTTAACACAGTATTTTTTTTTTCTATTAGTAAATATAAATGCATATGTAAATATAAATGCATATATTTGTTATAAAAATTCTCCCTTTTTGTGTATTATCATATTATACCACATATTGCCAACTTTTAATTGCCTTTATTGAAGCACTTGAATGTTTGCTCTTGCCAACCACTATAATTTTACATCAAACTGACAACATATGAACATAAAATCTTTACAGGTTAAAGAGGCTGCTGCTGTTTAGAGTGAGCATGATGAATTGTGTGAAGACAGGGAAAAGCTATTAAGAGTGTTAGATCAATGTATTTCTAACTGAATATGCATATACATGGAGCTAGCCAAGATGCTGAGTTACTTCAAGGGCGTATTTTAGTAGCTTCTTTATCTCTATCAACACTGCGTGCCAAGAGAAGCATGGCTTGGGAAACTGCATTGCCAGTAGACAACTTGACAAAGCAAATGCAAGTAGCAGTGGATGTTTTGGATGACGTGCAAAGTTAATTCGCACTTGTCTTGGGAATGAAAAGACTAAAATCCAAATCGCTGTTTTAATGCAGCCACAATGTCAACAGTAAATCAGAGGTTATTCACATTAGGTTTGTCATTGCCTGCAATCGTTAAGCGACAGGCACAGAATTGGAGTTGTCAGAGTTGGTTTTCATCACTCGTTGTATGTGCCCTCAAATCAATAGAAGCTAATTACACCCCACGATGAACCTGCGTGGCTCATGGTGGTGACACAGTGAGATTACAAAGTTAACACACTCCTTTACATAGGAGGAAACTTTGTGAACATACTATCAAACATGGTGTACTACCTATTAAGTTTGCTTATGTCTTGTCATGCATGAACAGCCATTGTGAATGTTCCTTTTTTCCTTCTTTATTTGCTATAATTGTGATATTTACAATGAAGTCACACTTTAAACACGTTGCGTTTTGTTTACTTCAATGAGAACAAAGAGCAAAACACTGATCTATGAATTCTGATCTGTGGATTTGTAGAACGGAGAGAATTGTAACTAATAGAGGATCCAAATGTCACCGCTTGACCTCTTGGCTCAAGTACTTACTTGGTCTAAAAGGTTTGTGAAGCCATTTTTCCTCAAAACTCATGTATACTTGTATATATATTAATCAAATTGCAGACAAATATTTTGTTCAATATTCTTGTTGGATATTGTTGTAAAAATGTCTAAAAAAAAAAAGATTAATTTACTTGAGCAGTAAAGCTGTATGAGAGATTTAGAATTGTTTTCAGAGAATATATTTTAAAGTAAGTTCATATTTCATTTAAAATGACTTCCTTACTGACTTGAAAATGTGCATATGCAACATTTCTGTGAAATGATAACAAGTTTCTTCTTGAAGGTTTCATGATGCTTTCAAAGTGAAGTGTTTAAAGAATGTTGCTCAAATTGTGAACAGCTTTATCCAAAATAGATAAACATGAATCTAGCAAAGTTTTATTATGTTGGTTTTGTACGTTTCACTGCAGTTCAGAAATAAAATGTCTGATAAGTAGCACTAAAAATTTAATGCTCTATCGCTTTTGAAAACAATGTACACTGTAAAAAGAAATCCGTAAAATTTACAGTAAAAACTGGCAGCTGTGGTTGCCGGAATTTTAACGTAAAAAATACGGTAGCAACATTTTAGGTTTTACGGTTTTAACTTAAATTTAGTTAAATACCGTAATTTCATTAACTGAAATAATGTTAATATACCAACCTATTGAAGTACTGAAATCTGTTTTGTACCTTTGTAATA
>NW_015661891.1:498860-519980 GCF_001515625.1 Sinocyclocheilus rhinocerous | reverse complement strand
AGAACGGTATACTACCGTAAAATTCCATGTAATGTCCAATACAGTTTTTCACCGTATATAGTAGGGGAATTTACCGTTAACCATTTAACAGGTTTTTACTGTAGCATTTTGACAGTCTTTTACCGTTAAATTCACGGTCATTTTTTACAGTGTACTACTTACACTAAACCTGCTGTCAGTGTTAACAAAAGCAAACATAGAAAAAAGGTGAATTTTCTGAAGCAACCATGCCATTTTAAGTCTTTTACTCGATTTATCCACATCGCAAGTGCAGTGCTGTATCAGGTGAGCTACTGAGCAAGTTTACTATTCCATCACATAATCAGCTCCATATGTAATGGTTTTCTGGCAATGTCAAAAATCATGCACATGGTAAAAGTGATATGATGTCAGAAGATAGTATTGTGCAAGGAACCACGCAAAAATAAATCTTTATTAATTGACTGCCTTTTTCTCACAGTGATTATAGGGGAAGACTAAGTCGTTGCCACTAGTGCTTTTTTGCAGTGAATTGTATGTACTGTATGCATGAGCATATCTTTCAAATGCTCATACTATGCTGTGTTACTTTTCTAGTAAATTCATAATTTCAAGGATTTTTAGATACTTTACCTCGATTATTAGACAAAAATTATCATTAAGAATATGATTATTTTCAGTAAAGGTTGTGTAGAGCTTTATGTGGCTATGCAAGTCACGCTTACCGATGCGTTAAATCAGTGCAGAGGTTATTGAGCTGCATGGGTCCCTGGCATGCATAGGCAGCAGGCTAACATTGAGGAATTTCATTGAAGAACCATCTTTTAATACTGTGACAGGGGACATACATCTACATCACAAGACCTGCGGAGAGAAAGAGAGTGTGTGTATTTGAGAGACAAGAGGGAGGGGATGAAAGATGCTCAGATGACAGTGCTGTGTGGTTTGCCTCAGACCTTGCTGCAGTTTTGCACCTTCAGCAAACTGTCCCTCCTAAGAGCCTCATTGAGTGGAATTCCAATTTCTTGCTGCCCTTTGAGATCAAGTATCTCGTAGAAAATGTCCCAGCTATGGAAGGAGAAGTATGCCCTCAAGTGTAGTTTAAACAAAACGAATCGCTCACTGCAGAGTTAAGTCATAAAAATTGCATTAAGCATACAATACCCAGAGATTACAGAGGATTCAGACAAAGATCCAGAGCGATCAGTGCATTTTATAGTCTTATTGTTCCCCCTTTATATTAGGTGTCTTTAACTACTGTGTACTTGGGTAAAAAAGCTGGGTAGTAACTGATTACATGTAATCTGGATTACATAATAAAAAAATTAAGTACTTGTAATTAGATTAAATTACATTTTAAAATACTCATAATCAGTTTTTTTTATTGATTGCATGATTACATATTTTTCACACAACAGCAATAAATTATTCACAATTTATTAATTCTCCCTAATTCATCTTTTTTCATCTTGTTCCTTTCAAATGTTCCTTAAAATAGCCTACCACTTATATTAGAAAGTCTTCCAGTATTGTGGACATTCAGACAAAGACCAGTCACAAAAATCATTTCAGGTTTAAGTGTTTCAACATTGCATCAACTACTGATGAACACATTATTTTTTATTTGAATTATCACTTGGTAGGTTATTACTGTGTCTTTGGAAGGCTTTTGTTTTTCAAACAAATTAAAATGCACAAATTACTTGAGATAATTTAAGAGACTTGAGATTTTAAAATAAATGTTTTAAAAATTACGTATCACATTTGCATGTTCACAGTTCTCTAGTGTTGGTTAATGGTCACAGCTAAACAAATAATTAATAAAAAAAAAACTTTTTTTTTCATTGATTGATTGATTGTATTTTAAAATTGTTTAATTTAATTTTACATTTTTATAATTTATTTAATTATTACCTTTTCATTAAACTCACAAACCCCCTGCAGTTCCCTGCGTTATGACATCATAGTATACTAACATACAATGGCCTCAAAAACAATTTCCACATGTGTTACACTATATGAATATCTATTTTACAGTCCTGTACAGGTACTAAATCCAAGTAGTTACCTTTTATTAAAGCTGCATTGAAACAATCTGTATTGTATGAAACACTCTATAAATAAAGGTGACTTGACTTTTGCAAGTAAACTGGATTTAATTATTTTTGGACTATCAATAAATGTTGGAATTCCTATTCTATAATAACAGTGTCAAAATATTGACCTATGAGGCTGATAATTAACCCTAAACTGCTCAAAATGTCCAGAACCTGGTTCCCTTGAAACATCCTAGACACGCCTCCCTTTGAGAGCTGCTCCCTAATTGGTTCTCCAGAGTAAACTTCACCATTAAGCCCGCCCCTTTGTGTTATGACAGGCAGTGATAGACCCTAAAGCCATCACATGACATTATCTGTTAATTGAATGTCCCTTCAGATTACATGGATGAGAGGCTCAGATGAGAACAGCTAATGACTGACTGAAAGAGAAAGAGATATTGATGTCCCTGCAGAGGAATTATGATTTTACTCAAATTCAAGCAATATATTGATTGTGCACCTGTATTTAAAACTGTTCTTAGTAGATCATATCTGTTTTAGAGTTGTAAATTAGAAGTCCACTTACTTTTGGACACATAATATAATAGTAATATATCACATATGTAGCAACAAAGAATGGACTATTTGAACCAAGTTTTAAAAAATATATTTGGAAAAAAAGGAAGAAAGAACAGTGTTTAATGCGATAAAATGTATCAAAAACTACATTGTATTACAGAAATGGGATAGAAAAGTGGTATAGAGGAGTCTAGTTAAAAATATAAAGAGTGGTTCTGTGGTTCTGAAGAATGCTTCAGTCACCAATGTAATGACACATTTTTGAAAAAAAAAAAAAGATCTATATACCAAGAGAGAGCGAGAGATGACAAATGTAAATGAGACTAATTATCATATTTACACTAAATTGAACTCTATGAGTTATCATAGAGTTGTCATATAAATTTCATATATAAAATCGATTTGCTATTTTTTTCCTCAGCTGCACTAACCCTCACTTTGAACTCCTACAAACAGTTTAATTTCTCCTGAGAACAGAATGACTCATAAAAAACACTCAGTACCCTTAAAGGGATAGTTCACCAAAAAAATGAAATTGTTGGCGTTTTGTCAGGAGCCACGGATATTAATTTTGTGTTCCTTGATATGCTTTTTTTATTCTCAAAAATGGGTAGCCACTGATTTGCATTTTATGAATCACCAAGGACCACGGTTTCAGCTAAAAATCTTCTTTACGGTTCTACTGAAAACAAAAGTCACCTACATCTTGGATGGCCTGAGGGTGAGTAAATTAACAGCAAATGTAAATTTTTGGGTGAACTATCCCTTTAATTATGCATATTAGCACAGTCAAATTTCCAACTGAACCTTGTTTTGTTCATTTGACATCCTGAGTGATGTGTATTTCATATGAGCAGTCTCATACACTGTAATGAAATGCGTTGTCAAGAAATCGAATATATACTTTATATTTAGATTAACTGATTTTATTCAAGTCAAAGATATTATTTAACATAAAGTCCTATATATAATATATAACCTAAAATAAAATCATCATTCTGCTTTATCAAACTCCACTGGTGTGTTCTTTGTTAGCTTTCTCTTCTCCATCTTCCTGAATGTGTTGAGATCTCTGTGGTTTAATGATTACGCGATTAAACAGTGTGAGACGAGGACTGTTTGGTCGGAGCTGCTTCAGGTCACTAGAGGGGGTGATGATGTTACGACCCTGAGGAGATGGAAAGAAGACTGATACATTAATTGTACAATAAATTTCCTAAAAATTACATGACGAGTGTTTGAACAATTATGTGCTGTTAAAGATCGCAGTAAGGTTCCAGGAGTGAACTGGTTTTGAATAACTATGTATTTTGAACAATTAACTGATTTTTAACAATTGCATATAAATATTTCGAGATAAACCTACCATAGGCTCTGAGGTTGTTAATATATGCTTCTGTAGAAGTCAACATGATTTCAGTGCATTTTTATAAAATCTTGTTCATTAGCCCAATTCACAGTGAAGAACTACATTACCCACAATTCCTAACAAAGAACCACCAATCAGAGAAGACTCTGTTACCATGGAAATGTAAACTCTGGCAAAACATTACAATTATGTGAGTGGTTCTCCCTATAACTACTATATAATGTTTGTAAATATGATATACTGCACATTCAAGTTCATTCTAAGATGTACACTTTAATTGTTACATACTTTCTTTTTTTCAAATCCGTGTTTGCAATATCATAATTATGCTGGTTGGTTTGGTTCATGACTTGGTTCATGACAATATTTTACTGAAATCTTTTAGAAATCACTATTGAGAAATGAATGGGGAAAAATACTTCCAGAACCAAGACAGCTGAAAAAGTAGGTGATCACTGTTAAATCCTGCTATTTAAATCATGGGTTTTCTTTTATTATACATTATTTACACACAGGGCCGTTTCTAGCCAATTTGACGCCTGCCCCCCCATCCCCCATATATATATATATAATTCTTTTCAGACACCAGTTGCTTGTCACATTCAAATTGGTTGTCATAGTAACGACACTAATTTGTGGAGATTCAGTGCATTGAGTTCCACATATCTGAATGCATTATTTGTAAATTGACTGTTAAGATAAACATTTTGCACAATTTAGTATCTGTAATATCATTGTGTTGCCACTAGATGCCTGTATAGCCCTATGTAACAATCCCTAGTGGCTAAGACATTGCACACACTTTACCCCCAACTCACACAGAAATTAATTTTATTACATTTTGATTTGGATACTATATACTATACTTCTACATATTGTTTAGATATTATCAATGGATACTTTTTTGTCTTTATCTGTTTTTTGTTCAATTTTTTAGTTGTTCTTTTTTGAAACATTGATTTAAAGTGTCAGTGCTTCAGCCGTCCATGTCGAGCGCACGGAAACAGGTGATCAATCAGGCTTTTCGGAAGTTTGATAAGACAGGAGACGGCGTTGTGACCATAGAAGATCTACAGGGTGTTTACAACAGCAAACACCACCCCAAATACAAGAGCGGAGAGTGGACAGAAGAACAAGCCTTCCGCTCTTTCCTGGAAAACTTCGACTCAGGGCCGTTTCTAGCCAATTTGACGCCCTAGGCGAAATCCCTATTCCCTTTTAAAAAAGTGTTACCTTGCCAAAGCACTGACAGAGCCCACTGATCTAATGGCGTTGTTGAGCGCTCCAAATGCAAACTTTGCATGCAACAATCAGGCAGCAATTGACAGCACTCTGATCTAGTGGCATACAGGCATCGTCAGATTGACAGTACTCTAGCCCAATAATGTTGGGGGACCCAGTGGGGGCGGCAGTCATATTTCAGGGTGACCGTGCCACTCTATCACAACCCTGCTAAAAGTGCCAGTACGTGCGCTCATTTGCGCCCCTTCAGCTGGTGGCGCCATAGGCGACCACCTAGCTCGCCTATGCCTAGAAACGGCCCTGTTTACACACATAATTCTGTGTTAAATGGTAAAAAGTCAGTGTCGGTATTTAAGAATGGAGGACAGATGCTGTGACAGACGGAATTGACTGAGATAAGATGAATGAATGCATGACTAAATGATGAACGGATGGGTTGGATGGATTGATGGGTTTTACTCTCCCTTCCTAAAGAGACGAACAAGAAGATTGGGATGCAAACCATAGGAATGACTGTGAGCAAAGGTGCCAACTTGTAACTCCAGTCCGGCACAAATGGATCAGCTGAAGACACAGATTTACTACCCAGCAGGTTATACAGCAGAGTAGCCTAAGGGGGGGGACAAATTCCTGTACTTTCAAAATGGTTACTCAATTTGATGCAAAACTTAATTCACAACACAAAATATATACAACATCCTGACTACAGTACATGCACCATGTTGGTGTAAAGACCTTGAAGAGCCTGGGCTCTGCAACACTCAAAATAATCATCGAATCATTGAATTCATCATTTGAATACTGCTTATGGATAAAACTGTCTGCTAAAAAAGTAATTCTAAATGGATATCTATTTTTAGTAGCTACAGTTTGCCACTTTTTCTTTTTGAGTGTTACAAATTCTATAAAATAAAAGAGACAGAAGACTCCAAAAAGCTCCAAACCATGACAGATAAACTGCTCGGATTAATGAATGTATTGAAGGAATGGATGCATAGCAGGATGTCAAACGAAACATGAAACAATCATTGATGAACTAATGAGAAAGCAGTGCAGATTTTGAAACAATAAACAGTTACAGAAGAGTGAGAGAGAGCTAGAGAGAGACTAAATGTGAACTCACAACACAGATGAGAGGGGTAATGAAGAGCCAGCAGTACTTCAGCACAGGGAATGGTGCATATCCAATCATGTCCTCAATGTTGTCATAGAAACGGTTTGCACCTGCAAACCAGCCATTTTTTTTTCTTGTTTACCTTTCTCTCATTTTTAAAATGCATGTCTTATTGCCGTTATTATACACAGTGTTCGTTTTTTGAGTAGCAAACTTTAAACTCCAGGGGAAGTTTTATGAACAAAGTATAGGGCTAAAAGATTAACTCACTCAACTTAAACTTGTTTAAGAATATTTATATGTTCAATACTCATCCATAATTGATATTCATATTATAATGTAATTACATTGTAATAAACATATAGTACAACAAGTAATTATTTGCTGTAGTTTAGAAAAGTTATTGTATTAAACATTTTTTGATATACACTGTAAATAATATTTTGTCGTAAATTATAATTTTTTTGCAGTTGGTTGCATTGAGTGGTAATATGTCCTTAGAGTCTCAGTGAAACTGCATTCACAACCCATTTTACTTTAATAATGTGTCATAGAGAAACAAGCTATTCAATAAGAATTTTTGATTCCCTGAGGGGGCCCGGCCCAGCTACCTCGGTCACTGTGCCCCCTCACCTCTGGTGCCGTCTCAGTAGTGGGCGCCCTGATTTTAGTCGGTGAGGCAAGGTACTGCCCTGGGAAGGTTTTATTTGTGGCACATTTGTCCAAAAGGTGTGAGTTTTTTTTGCGCCAATGCATTGTTAAAGGATCAGCGTGTCATGTAATATTCCCATATAAACTTTAACATCCAATTAAAAAATATTTGTATAGTAAAATTTGCTAATTCACGAGATCAATACATCCTTTATTAGACCGCTTTGTCGAGTTAAGTGCATCCTTACGGAGGTGTCGAAATGCTGAATTAATTCATTCACTTCTAACAGCGCTTAGTGGGAGCAGCGTCATAGAGGGCAGAGCGTCACGTTATATAAAGGGGACGTTAACGCGTTAATGAGTAGCAAATGATTAAGTAGCTGCATTGGTTACTTTTGTGCCACTGATAAAGCTTTTATATGTAGTTTGGGGTAACAGGGGTTTTATAGGTTTGACTGAAATAATAATGCAATAACTGACACTTTAAATCAATGTTTCAAGAAACAACAACAAAAAAATTGAACAAAAAACAGATAAAGACAAAAAAGTAGCCATTGATAATATCTAAACAATATGTAGTAGTATAGTATATAGTATCCAAATCAAAATGTAATAAAATTAATATGTGTGATTTATGTGTAAATGTCTTAGTCACTAGGCAATAGGGATTTCGCCTAGGGCGTCAAATTGGCTAGAAACGGCCCTGATTGTATGTATGTGTATTGTAGCGTCTCTTACCGTAAACCCATGCGACAACAATCGTCTCAAAGCAGGCGATAAAGAGCAGGTTAGTTCCACTCGGGCCATAGGTGTCCATCACAGTAAACAGATGGAATCCTCCCTAAAATATAGTATGCTGTAGAGTTAGAAAATATCTAATATCTAATCTCTATTTTCTTTTTTTTTCTATACCTTTGTGATGAATGGCAGACCCAGTAAGAAGCAGATGACGGCGATTTGTAACACCAAAAGCTCTCGCCGCTTCCTTAGAACTCCAGGAAATAGGTCTGTGAGAGCTGTGGCTAAACTCTCCACACACACAAACTTCAAAAGACATGGATATAAACCCTCACACATTTATCAAAATGGACATAAGACTCGTGGAAAAAATATCATAAAATATCATGTTATATATATTATGTGATGTTGTACCTGGCTGTCAAGGCCCAGAAGAAGTACCATAAAAAAGAAAAGAACAGACCAGAACTGGGGTCCAGGTAACAGAGAGAGGGCTCTAGGATATGCTATGAATGCTAGTCCAGGACCTGAAATAAAAAAATAAAAAAAAAATAAAATAAAAGTTTTTCATTATTGTCGCATAACCCTAAAATATATATTTCATAATATATCATTCATAATATATCATTCAGTATTCAGTTTCAATACATTCAGACATACATAGACCACAAGCGTTGGCCTGAGATGCTCTCTTGTGGTGGATAGCAACATAGCAAGAGACTATGATACACTACATGGTCAAAAGTGGCCATGCTTGCAGTTGGATTGCCAATTTACCCTGAAAGTGTTCAGTGAGGTTCAGATCTGAGATTTGTGCATGTCTTTTCCACTAGAATCAGTACTTGATGTGCGTAGAGGCATAAAAGTCACCGGACTCTAAATGTTTGTTTAAGGAGACTGAAAAAGCATCTGTAACCCATTAATTAGAAGGCAGTGTCCACATATTTTTTTTTTTCCATGAAAAATGTAGACCCATATAATGTAGACCCTTAAAGTGTAGAAAATTGAATAGGAGGAAAAATGCCTGTTTTGTGAGGAGACGCAAAGTTTGTTGAGGGAACACAATACTTTTAAAAGAGAATACAAGTGTTTTGTGAGAGAACGCAAATATTCTCTATAGTTTTGTGAGAAAGCATAAATGTTTTGTGAAAGAACACAAAGTTCCATGGGGGATGTAGTACTTTTGTTAGCAAATCCAAAAGCACTGAAATATAATTTTTCCTCCCATCTCATATTTTGTTCCATCACCATGTCCCCTTTGGGGCTGCATACACATAAATAATCCAGTGTACTATATTATATCTAGACAGCTTATATAGTCTCATCATAACAATATTTACCTGATGATGCTATGTCTTCCATGGGTAAACCTAACTGATGGGCCATGAACCCCAGAATAGAAAAGACAACAAATCCAGCAAAGATGCTGGTGGAGCTGTTCAGAATACAGAGTGCTATACAGTCCCTGTGGAACACAGAATATAGAAATAACAATAAATGATGAAACGCAGACGACTGTGATATGTATCAATGGGTGGGGTGCAGAACGTTAATGCAGGAGGCTACTTACTGACTTGTAGCAGTCATTGTTGTATTTGTTATAACTGCCCAGCGCTGTTAGGACTCCTTGACACACAGCGTAGGAAAAAAACACCTGAGTGCCTGCATCACGCCATACCTGCAGAAAATGAGATGAAGATGCAAAATAAAATGCATTTTAATTTTGGGGTGGAATTTGACCTGGACATCTCTTTATGAGATTCACAAATTCACTGTAGACATCCAGTTTGAGCAATGCACTCCTCGAATGGGCCTCTAGTCTGCACATCTGGTTACTATAAGCAGGGTTAGAGGGCTGACATCCTCCAATTCAGTTTCGTAATGCTAGTGTTTATTCGCTTTTCTTAGACTCTATATACATGATACCCTATCCGCCTATATATTTATACACACTTCCTGTGTGAGTACATTGTCTCAGAGAAGGCAAGGCAAGTAAGAAAGAAAATAATCAAACCGTACAAACAATAAAACAAAAAAAATATTTCTAAATATTATACATTTTTATAATTTTATACTGTCCTACAGTGACACCAATAGATGCAGTTTGGATGGCAACATCTACACTGAACAAAATTATAAACGCAACACTTTTGTTTTTGCCCCCATTTTTCATGAGCTGAACTCAAAGATCTAAGACTTTTTCTATGTACACAAAAGGCCTATTTCTCTCAAATATTGTTCACAAATCTGTCTAAATCTGTGTTAGTGAGCACTTCTCCTTTGCCGAGATAATCCATCCACCTCACAGGTGTGGCATATCAAGATGCTGATTAGACAGCATGATTATTGCACAGGTGTGCCTTAGGCTGGCCACAATAAAAGGCCACTCTAAAATGTGCAGTTTTATCACACAGCACAATGCCACAGATGTCGCAAGTTTTGAGGGAACGTGCAATTGGCATGCTGACTGCAGGAGTAAAAAATGGGGGCAAAAACAAAAGTGTTTATAATTTTGTTCAGTGTATATGCCTCTCTTAAGCGCATTGTGTTCTCATTGAGGCCCCAAACAGGGTGAAACTGTGATTTTGGAGTTAGAAGAAAGTTAAATCTGGCCATGATTCTGATGTATACTGATCTTCTACCAAAAAATAAATAACTAAATAAATACATAAAATAAATAAATAAATAAAAATGCCTGGGGACGCGCAGCCCTTCACTTAACTTTTTGAGTGAGTATGCTAAACTGATATAAAATGTGTGTACTGGGTCAAACAAAAACTGGATTAGAGCATACATGTGTCACAGTTGGTTGCAGGGAGGAAGATTTTAGACTGGATCTATTTACAAGCAGTTTTATTAAAATTTGAAAAGCAAAATATAATTCAAAAAGACAAGCATGACAAAAAGCCAACTAACTTTACAATGAAGAGGACAGACAATAAGTAACAGAAACTGAGAGCTATAAATCCAAAGGAACAAATATATACACACAGAACAATTCTTTCTAGTCCTCGAATCTGATTGGCTGAGAGCCTTTTCCAGGCATGCAATATTCTAGTAACAACAGAACTCCAACCGTTTCACCGTTTGTATCAGTCTGCTTGCGGTACTTCTCACAGCGGATTTCAATGGCAGACGCCCAAATCCACTATAATTTGATAAATAATACTGTTTTTTGTGTCACAGAATGTAGGTTTAATAGTTTTTTTTAAGAAAAGAATGTAGTTGTTTAGACTTAAAATATGTGGTATGTTAATAAAGATAACATCGATTTTAAAATTTGCTTCAGCATTTTCAGAGCTCCATGGCGTCCACAGCATCCGTTCAACACTCATTAACCCACCGAGAGCAGCCTTAACTCGGCCAGATCTTCTGGAATTTACCACTGGTTCTGATGTCTCTATAGAGGTTAAACATTACATATAATTTGTTTTGGGTAAATCTAACGGGGCCTCCTTAATCTATTTTTTTTCCCAGAGCAAATAGATTTGGCTGAGGGCAAAATCTCATCACGTTCTATTTTATATAACTTTAATGCTGTATATCAGAGTGCTGCCTTTGTACATTTGACTGAATTGCCTAATAACTTTTATGATGGTTGTTTATTAAACATTATTATTAAATAAATATGTTTTATACAAATAATAGTATTTCATTAATAATAGTACTTGGTATTCAGAAACGCAGAAACGGTGTGTGTTCATGATGGTGATTTTAGTTACTCGTGTGATATTGCTCATATAATTATATAAAGACAATTCTATTCCATCCATCTATTCTCCAAACCGCTTATACTCTGTAGGGTCGCAGGGATGGAGCCTATTTCAGAGTCTCAGGGCACAGGCTGCCGACACCCTGAACAGATGGCCAGTCAATTCTATTAATTCAATTCTATCCTCAAATTAATTCTAATGCCAAAAGCTACAAAAATATCAAATAGTATAAACATGAATTCATATTAGTTTCAGAAACAACAAGCACAGAGTGGGGGCTTTGCTTCTTCATTTCTGAAGTCTACCAGGCTAAACCGGTGATAGAAGAGGGGTGGAGGACACCCTATAACAACCCTGTGATTGTTACACAATTCCAAGATATCTTCTCTTCTGCCTCCCTGCCTCAACTTTTGCAGCTGCCTTGTATAATTCCAACAAACTTATTTTTGTGGCTCCGTGGCTCCCCTCCAAAAACCAAAAGCACCTCCCACGCAATACATCGCCTTTTCGCCTCGTTTTTTGCCAACCTTTATTTTGTTTTGCGGTGAAAGCAACGAAAATCCCTCTCTAAGAAAATAGTTTTGTCACTTGCATTGTTAAACTCCTCTTACAAAAAAAACAAAACAAAGAAATTCTGTAGAAACTCTTTCAGAAAACAAAAGTTGCATGTTTCGGTGTTCATGTGCATCTGTTTTTCCCTCTAGTTCTATATACAGACCCAGTGATAGCCGCTATGCCTGAGGCTCAGAGAAACAAACCTCCCTGTCTGGAATCATTACAAAGTCATCATAGTCAATGAGTTCTTAAGACCATTAATAGGTCATTTTCTTGGAAACAAAATGCTCCTTTATGGATTGCGATCCAACCAGACCACCCACATGACCCAGATTTACACATTTGGACTTTTCCACACATGCCACATGAATAAAACTGAATATTTACTGTTTTACAAGTCATCACAGCAATGTACTGTTCCATGAATTAGACATAACATGAAAAACACATGACACATCTAACTATACAAGAATGCCAGACTGCCATCCAACTATTCCAGAATGGCATTTTGGAATTACAACCGTTCCAGTACTAACACAAGTATAAACGTGAAATCCGATTCCTTTTAAATGCATATTTCTGGTCTTATTGTGTATTTTGACATCATTCCTAAATGTGCACGTCATTCCAAACTGAAAATGTTTGTCTTGGTAATCTTATTCGAAATGTGATCCGCATCTTTCATTCTTGCCAATTTATTTTTTCCAGTTTATTTTTGAACCCCCCCCACTGCCATCCAGCCACCTGCTTTTTTTAGATCAGGCAAGTAGGCAGGTTTTGGCATATATTCCCATGCTATAAAATTGCATCTTGAAACAATCAACCGCTTTGTCGCACTGTAATTCATTAAAGCGATCATGTATCTCCATCAGATCCACAAGAAATAGTAGATCATTGGGATGGTAATTTTAGCGTACTGTATTCGGGACATTATCAATTCTAACCTCAGAAACTATTTAGGACAGATAGCAAGCAAAATGAGAAGTAGGGATTGTGTGCACTTACATCAGGATTAGAGAGTTTACTGATATCAGGATACAGATAATAAGTAATTCCAGTTGCAGCTCCTGGCAGAGTCACTCCTCTGATGAAAAGGATGAACAGCATTAAGTAGGGGAACGTAGCTGTGAAGTACACAACCTGCAAAACAACACATAAATATCATGTTAGTTGACTTCTCTAAAATATTCCAGTGTTACATACATAAAAGAGATTCCCATAGGCTAGCAGACACATGAAGAAAATCATAGACAATTAGCCATTAGGGCATTAGCTATTAGCCGCTTAGCCACATTCTAAGCAACCACTCAAAATACCTTAGCAACATCCACAATGCCACTCTGAACATCAGTGGATTACCTAATACTGGGAAATTCCAACATCGCAGTGGCACATTTTTCACAACCTTTTCACAAATTTCTTCTGAAAATATTTTGTTACTTATAATGTTCTATTTTGTTTAATTCGAATGTAGACATTGCTAGTTGATATTTTGCATTTATGAGGTTCAAACTAGATTTTCTGAGGAAAATAAGTGAGTGGGGCTTGAACGTACAAAACTAACCGCTATTATGATAAGGTGTTGTGGGCGGTTGCTAGTATGTTGCTATACAGTTGCTATACAGGTATGATAAATGCATCACTGATAGCACACATATTGCAGAGATGTCTATTTGATGATTGTGTTTTTGTGTGCCATCTGCAATAAGTCTTTAAAATGTTCTCTGACTAAAGTTAAATAAACATTTAGAAAACAGCCTAGGCTCTTTGGGAAAACATACCTATGGTGACATTTCTGAAAAATGATGTTACCTGCATGTCCAGTAAATGGTGCTAAAATAAGGTGACCAGACGTGCCACTTCCCGGGAACAGAGCAGACGACTCCTAATGCTTTCGAATAGCTCTCGCGGTACTTTGATGTCATACAATGATCGATCTGCGCAGCACAAACGGTCAAAAACTGCCTATTTTAGGCAATATAGAAATCCTGGGCAGAACGTGTCCCCGGGGAAGTGGCACATCTGGTCACCTTATGCTAAAAGCATGTTCAGTTTTATCTGAAAAAGATGAACATGCAACTGGCAAAATTTTAGTACATTGGTTGTTGCGATGAGTGGTGCTAAAATGTTAATAGTGTTTGAAAATAACATACTCCCCTAAGTCTAACTGATAATGTTAACAAAAGCAAACCTGAGATAAAAAAGTAATTTATTATTATTCATTTTAGCTTCTACATCTTTTAAAGTGAAAAAAGTGACGTGACATGTGGCCAAGTATGGTTACCCATACTAAGTGCACACACACAGCAGTGAACACACACACACCGTGAACACACACACACCCAGAGCAGTGGGCAGCCATTTTTTGCTGCGGCGCCCGGGGAGCAGTTGGGGGTTCGATGCCTTGCTCAAGGGCGCCTCAGTCGTGGTATTGAAGGTGGAAGAGAGCACTGTACATTCACTCCCCCCACCTACAATTCCTGCCAGACCTGAGACTCGAACTCGCAACCTTTGGGTTACGAGTCCGACTCTCTAACCATTAGGCCACGACTTCCCCAACTTTTATCATGATTCATGTTTCATGGGAATTTTACCAGCTGTACCAGGTGAGCTACTGAGCAAGTTTACTACATCAGAAAAGCCATATATGTGATGCACATCATGCAAATCATGCACTATGGTAAAAAAAATATTTTGAGGTCAAATCATAGCATTGTGGAAGGAATTGTGTAAAAAAATGTTACTACAGTATGTGCTTTGTTGCTGCTAGTTGTTTGCTAAGCTGTTAAGGTTTTTTTTTATTTTTGTTTAGCATGTTGCTACGCAGGTGCAACTGTAGGTTGTTCTAGGTGGTTTCTTGAGTGTTTATGCAGCTGTTGAGGTGTTCTGGACTGGTTTTAGTGTGATACTACATTGTTGGATGGTGTGTGTGGTTGCAATGCTGTTGCTAAAATGTTTTGAATGACTGTTAGCATGCTTGGTTGCAAGTGTGTTGATTGGGAATTGCAAGGTGGTTGCTAGTGCGTTATGAATGGTTGCTCAAAAAAGTACAAATATTCCAGTCCCTAACTATGGCTCAGGTCCTTCAGTGTAAGTTTATAGGTTTTTAGTGTTTGTTTATGATAAGTACAATTATGACATTGTTTACACTTGATTATTTCACTGGCAGACAGATGTGCATGAGTATCAGCTGACCTTGCCTGAGGTCTTGACTCCTTTAAAGATGCAGAAATAACAGATGACCCAAGCCAAAAGAAGACACATGGCAAGATCAGCATTTACACTCCCCAGACCACCACTGTTCGCCACCCGCAACATACGATGGCTGGGGGTACACAAAAAAACACACAAATATTATATACAACACTTTTTTTTTTTAGTTCCATGCATGTCAAGTCTCAAAGTCTAAGATTTCTAGTTTTAGGATAAACCTAGGCCCAGAAACCCAAATATACCAATGCTATATATATATATGTATATATATGTATATATATATATATATATGGAAGCCTGTTTCTGCCCCAGAGTAAAAAAAAAAAAAAGGTAACTGTGACTTCTTGTAATTGTGTCGTTATTCCTTGTAATTTCAGCTTTATATCTCACAATTATAACTTTATCATAATTGCGACTTTGGTTTTGGTATTTGCAACTTTATGTCACCTGGGGGTACACAAAAAAACACACAAATATTATATACAACACTTTTTTTTTTTAGTTCCATGCATGTCAAGTCTCAAAGTCTAAGATTTCTAGTTTTAGGATAAACCTAGGCCCAGAAACCCAAATATACCAATGCTAGATACAGATGTATCTGTGCTGTTATTTAGTTTTGTGGGCTTTAGTTTAGGAAACTGCACAAACTATAAACATATTGTTTTCATTGAGTTCACTGGCTCTGTGGTTCAGCGCAGATTTCTCAATATCCCATGTCTGCCTGATGAAACATTAAAAGTATTTGTCTCACAGATGTTGGATGTTTTTCATGTTTCTTCCCACCCTTTTAAGGGTAGGGGTTATCTCACTCATAGTCCAATACTTGGAAGAGAACTAACCCTAAATTATGTGAGCTTTCTGACATTACCAAATCCTTTCGTAAGTAGCTGACTGACAGTAAAGCAAGTTCCGTGTTGTTAAAATGGGAAATATGCAGGTGATTTTATAAGGAGCTATTGCTGCCTGACACTGTATGACTGTAACCTGTAACATAATGTAATTATAGGAATTTGGAGATAAACAAACAAACAAATAAATAAGTTTGGAATTGCACTGAAACAATCACAGTTCAATTTGTTCAAAGAAATGTGTAGTACTAATGCATAAACAGTATTTGAAATGTTTAAGTAGCAAATTATGTAACTTACAACCAGTACTCTTGTTCTGGGGAGATCAATTTAAAAGGCCATTCGGATTCATTTTGAAAACTGATGAAAGAAAGACATAAGGAGATTGTGAGTTCACCACAGCTTTTCAAGGGCATTCTTTTCAACCAAAAGCAGATGTTTCTGTGTTATGATAAGTTAGATACACAAAAAGCTTGGTCTTTCTATTCTGAAACACAGTGTAGAAAGAAAAATTGTGTAACCGAACCTTAATTGGTTTGCTGATTTAAGATGGTCTAGTTGGTCTCGAAATAACGTTTTAAGCTATTTTCTTTCAGTAGCTCATTAACAGAAAAAAAAAAAAAACACACAAAGCTTATTATATGAAGAGCTATATAATAATAGGTTTACAACATTCATTAACGGATTTCAGTGAAATGTTCAAATACACCTGCATCAGTCTGTGTTCTTTTCATTTTCCTGTTAGGTCCAAACAAGTCCAAACAAAGAATAAATAATTCTTACTTTAATACTTGCAGTAATAAATGCATTACAAAAGGGTCTTTGTTTAGGCAACTTTTCCAACAGATGTGTTTGCAATCTTCTAAAGCCTGAATCCAACGAACATCTTCTATGACCCTGTAAACATCAGGAGAGCAACAGAAGTGTTTTGATTTTGTACTCTGTTGTTAAGTGAGGTTACCTCATGCTGTAGTTGTCACCATATTTATCCGTTTCATTGTAGAGGAAAGACCAGTCAGCGTCAGGTCTGTGTAAACCTGTGTAGGTAGCACTTATATTGTGGCAGTTCACTGTCGATAAAATGGGAGATCAAAGTGAGCTCAAATTGATCTGGAATGGGAACAGTCATTTATATTTATATTGAATTTTTATTTTCAACATTATTATTTTTAATATGTTCCATGTTCCATTTAGTTCCATGTATGTCAAGTCTCAAAGTCTTAAAAAAAAAAAGGTAACTGTGACTTCTTGTAATTGTGTCGTTATTCCTTGTAATTTCAGCTTTATATCTCACAATTATAACTTTATCATAATTGCGACTTTGGTTTTGGTATTTGCAACTTTATGTCACAACTGCAACTTTTTTTCACATTAGCTCATTTATTTCATTGCATTCTCAATTTTATTTCTCATAATTCTGAGTGTATCTTACAATTTGCAAATGTATTTCTAACTGTGACTTTATTGTTTGTTTTATTGTAATTGCGACTTTATTCCTTGTTGCAATTGGAACTTTATATTTCACAGCTACAACTTAATTTCTCAGAATTGTGACTTCATTTCTTGTAATTGTGACTTTTTCTTGTAATGTTGGCTTTATATCTCACAGTTGCAACTTTATTTCTCATAACCGTGCCTTCATTTCTTGTAATTGTGACTTTGTTATATGTTTGTATTTTTTTTGCAACAGCACTTTTAATTCTCATTGCAATTTTATTTCCTGTAATTGTGAGTGTAAATTGCATTTCTCATAAACTGTGACTTTATTTCTTGTAACTGCAACTTATATCTCACAATCACAACTTTATTTCACGTGATTGAGACTTTATTTCTCATGATTGTGACTATTTTTATTTCATAATTGTGACTTTACTGCTTGCAATTACAACTTTATTTCTTGTAATTGCGACTTCATATCTTACAATGTGACCTTGTATCTCACAATTCCAACTTTATTTTTTGAAATGTTCAGTATCTTTCAATGTGACTTCATATCTCCTAACTGCAGCAACCAAACTTTTATTTCTCGGAATTGCAATTTGAAATCATTAATTATACAGTATCTCACAATCTGATTTTATGTTTTACTTTGAACTTTATCTCACAATGAACTATTTTATTTTTATGCTGGTGCAAAAACCGGAAAAAAAAAAAAAGTCTGATCATTTAGAAAGGTGCTAATTCCCCTCAACAAATCACACATAAGTAGCCTAATATTCATTTCTGTAGCACAAACGTTGCAGGATGAGCTACAAACCAAAAGTAAAAACAACTAAGCTTGTACAATAGCAGTTGTTGACATTATTAACATTCAAAGCTGCAATGCTTGTGCCACTGGGCAAGTCTGAAATTGCCCGACAGGTATTCAGTGTCTTGAGCTTATATGAATTACATAATACATTAAACCACACCTGTGTTCCAATAATTGTCCAAGGAAGTCCAAGGTAGAGTACTCCAAAAAGAGTTGAATAGATAAAACAGAGCCCAGGCCAGGATCACAATGTAATATATATTCAGATAAATCACTATAACTTGGGAGGCAACACCTACACCTGTGGACAAAAACCACACTGTGTGAGAAATGCCACATGTGCAAAATAATACACAAAGCACAGTACAATTAATTCCAGCAATTCAATACATGGACTTTTATGAAAGCATAAGTCACCTTCAAACATGGGGCAGATTTTTCTCCAAGCAGTGATCCCCCCTTCACTGGTGTATTGACCTAATGCCGTCTCAAGGAAGAATACTGGGATTCCACAAAAGAAGAGGAAGATGAAATAAGGGATGAAGAAAACACCTGGAGAGGCCATAACAAAAATGAGTTATTAGTCATAATCTAGGGTGAAACTCTTGTTTCCATTATCTTTAAGGGTTGTAAAAGAACAGAGCAATAACATATCATTAAATAAGCAATGTAATACTGTAGCTTCTTTTGATCACATTTGAATAAGGAGCTTGAGGGTAAACGGTAGCAAACACATTAACTTAACCGTTTTGGTTTACACGATTCATTTTTAAAGAAATATAACTTGTGCTTACTTATTTTAATAAGTATATATATATGAAGAGTTCATTTGCAAACCTGAGCATTGCAGAAGAACATAGTGGTCTATTGATTAAGTTAAAAACCATGGGCTTCAGTTCTGATGTGCTGAATCTTAAAGGTCAAATCCATCTCTCTGTGCAGAGCTTTAAAACGCCCCAGGCGTATTGCCTCTTTCTTTCTTTCTTTCTTTCTTTCAATGTTACACTTCTTCTTCAGCAGTCCTGCTTTCCAACCCTCTCTCTATGACAAACTTTCACTTACCGCCTCCATTTTTGTAGCACAGGTAAGGGAAGCGCCACACGTTCCCCAGGCCGATGATCTCTCCAGCCATGGACAGCAGGAACTCAGTCTTGTTGGCCCATTTCTCCCTGGCCTCGGGTCTATTTTCAGCGCTCCCTTTCTGGCCCTCTGTCTCCATAGCTTCCCTATCAGCAATGCCTCCATCTCTACTCTCCTCCATGGTCTTTATCTATCTATATGTGCCTGTCTGTGAGCATTCAGTTTATTACAAGTTAGCCTATTAAAAGTCCATCAGCATGCAGAACAATAAGTCTGCATTTGTGGACAAGTTCTTGCAAAGAATTCTGTGTTTTTGTTTTAATTTCAGTCAAATTAATGCATCAAATATACTTAAATTCGATAAAATAACTTTAACATTTAGTGTAAAATGTGTAAGTCTCCTCCAAACAAACTGTTTGTCAAGAAATAGCAGTTAATGAATGTTTACATGAAATTATTAAATTAACTGCATACCCCAAAGAGAAATTATACATACCAAGAAACAGTTCACAAATGTATAATAATTAAAAATATGGACAAAAATGTATGAAGGTATTTTTGGTGCAAAACAACTGAGCGTCCGTGACAGAGTAAGTTAAAACCAAGGGTACCATGTTTTTTTTCTTTGGTGAATAGTAATTTTTTTTTGGGATAGCCTACTATAGTAAACTAAAGGTAATTTACAGCAGGCAATCTATAGTAGGTAATTTGCCTAGTAATTATTACTCTGTGTTGGGTAGGATTACTAATTACTTTAGTTATCTCAGTTTTCATTCCTTTGAGAATCCTTGTTTTGTGATTTGGCTCTTTATATTTTCAGTGTCCCAAGAGCAGCTGAAACAGCTTGTTAAATTTTGGGTTGGATGGGAGATACCCATGGCTAGCATGAAAGTGGAGGTGGTTCGAGCGGAATATCCCACTTCATCCACATGCTTCCGCACCCTTCGCTTACCTGGTTACTACAACAGTTTCAGAGAATTTAGTGTTCATTTAGACAACTGCATTGCCACAAATGACAGTGGATTTGGATTGTTGTAGAAAGTGGAAAGCTCTGAATTCACAAGTTATTTCATTAAATTTTGTTTTCTATTGAATTGTAACTTAATAATTAAGATTCTAAACATTGTTGAATATCTAAGCATTCATCAGTTATTCATTGTTCCCTGATGTTGAAATGTTGGCTTTTATTGAAATGGTTTAGAGTTGTACTTGACATTTGAACTAATGTATTTACAATAAACATGATTAAAAACAAACATGAAGTTGTGTTTGTGATTGCATGGATAATTAGAGTTCATACTGATAACTCTACACATAGCCAATGCTGTGCATATAGCCCACTGCAGCTAAATATCTATCTATTCCCATGCATGTTGCATATATATATATATAGCTTTAAATAGGATTGTTATACCATATCAAAATTCTTGATGCACTGAAATTTCATAATTTTTGCTACCAATTTCAATATCACAAAAAATAATACTAGCCTAAGTAAAAATAAGATTACTGAAGACAAGTAAACAGTCACAAATTAGGCTACAACAGAAAGATCATAAAAAAACGGCCTACTTGAATAACTTAAAGCACTGAAATATATTGTATAAAGAAAATGTGCAAATAAACTGAATAGTCTTCACTGTATAAATTCAATATACATTCATTATTTATTTTACAAAGGTGATTCAGTCAAGGACAGTAAGTTATTTTCTTTCTGATGTTTGATTTACATTATTGACACAAATGGTA
>NW_015661891.1:494511-498846 GCF_001515625.1 Sinocyclocheilus rhinocerous | reverse complement strand
CTCTCTCCTAATTTTTTTCTCTCACTATTTTTTTTAGAATAGTTGACATTTTTACTTCTCGAAGTTTGTTCTCTGCATGACCAATTCTAGATTACACCAGAATGAAGTGAAGAGAGGTGAATGCAGACATACTGGGCAGCAATCACCGGATAGATACGTGCGCATATCGTTCAAAAGTAAAATATATAATAAATGCATTTGATTGGTAAACCAAATTCAAATGTGATGTTTTAATCTCTAATGGTAATGCATGGAATTTACGGAAAAGCTCAACTAAATAACAGCGCTAATAAGTGGGGAGCGTGGTGACTTTGGCGATCGGCCCTCCAGTCAATCTACTCCACAGCCAATCACGGGCCCCCTCCTTGCTCGGGGCCCGGGGCTTCAGCCCCGCCTAGCCCAATGGTTAAAACGGCCCTGCGTATGGGGTGTCATGTAGCGCTACAATCTTAGAAGAATTTGTTTTGCCTATGTCACAAAAAGAGGTAAATCCGGACCTGCATGGAGCGCTACAATCTTAGAACTTAGAGGTGTTAGTGTTTGTAACCATTATAAAAGTAATAATATTGTAATTTTTAAAATATAATCAATATAATTACAGTGTTCATTGGATTGGTCAAAACAAAAACAAAAAATCATTCATTCATCATAATTCATCTTAAATGCAGTAATAAGCCCACTAAGATAGATAGATAGATAGATAGATAGATAGATAGATCCTAGTCAATCGGGCCAGATGCGGCGGCCGTTAGCAAGCCGACACTGCCGCATCCCCGCCGGAATCGGCCCGACACTAAAGTGCACAGCGTGCCGGACATGGCCCGGATTCATTTTTAATATATACTTTACTGTTCACTAATCCTTCATTTAAAATTGATACGCAGCCATAACGTTTACTTTCATTTCCATTATATATAATTGTATACATAAATAACACAACCTAACACATCTATACACGTAGATTATGATAAATGCAATTTTAAAGTCCATTTTAAAGAACTCACTTGATCAAGTTGGCACGAAGAAAATCTATTTACAAAACTATGCAATTACAGCCAAAAAACAAAAACAAACAAAAAAACACAACAACAAAGGTTGTTAAACAGAAAGTGCATAGCTATAAAACATCACATTTTGCAAAATTACCCTTGCATTTACTTATACTTGCATTATAAAATTCAATAAGTATAAACATTAACACTCAGGTAACATTTACCTACCTAACATGAAGTAGCAATGGCAAATAGGCTACTTCTAAAGCATATATTATCATTAGTTGATGTTAATTTCAGCATTTACTAATACAAAAGTTGTATCAGTTAACATTATTTAATGGATATGAGCTAACATGAACTAACAAAGAACAGTTTTTTATTATTAACAAACAATGACAAAGATTAAAACTGTAACAAATGTATCACTCATTTTTAGTTCATGTTCATTTCAACATTTACTAAATGTTAACTAATGATACCTTATTGTAAGCGTTTTGAACAACACATTGGTAAATGGCAACGTTTTGAAATTAAACACATTTTGTACTTTTGTCTAATCTAATCATTTACAACTATTACCATGGATATTTTTTGAGTAAAACAATGATTACTGTTCCTTGGTTGTTGCTCATTTTCAAATCGCTCAGGATTTATGGTTGTGGTGTTGTAACTGTGTCTTTCGTCATCTTAATCCTGTGATATTATTGTTTTTGTGAGCTTTCATTTCTGCACCTGTAAACAGCAAAAAATATACTATACTTAATAATATACTTAATGAAATTAAATATACAGCCGAATCAGTTTTCTAAAGTGTTTTTGAAAAATTACATACCCTACCTTTAATAACATTTAGTGTGTAGCATGCTAATTAAAGGTAGAGCTCACCCCAAAATTAAAGTCATGTTGCCCAAGACTGACAAACGTGTTGGTTTTGATTACCAGCATTCTTCAAAGTATCTTCTTTTGAGTTCTGCAGAAAACCAAATGTCAGAGGTTTGGAAAACGTATGTAAATGATGACAGAATTCTGGGTTAACTATTCTTTTAAGTAAACTAATAGAAACACTTCTCACTAGTCATCACTGTGCAGAAAAATAACAGTGAACGCAGCAATAAAATGCTTGGTAAAAACACATTCAGCAGATCCAAAGATTGCTGTTGAACAGTAGGTCCCTTCAGTTAAGAATTCTCCCAGTTGCTGCAGAATATAACATGGTCAAATGGTCATGCTGACATTTACTTGAACTTACCAACTTTCTCATTGGCTCTAACTGCTCCTTGCTAGTCCAGTCAGAGAAGTACCGGCATAACAAAGATGATGTCCACTGTCTTGGACTCCAAGCACTGCTCGGTGTTCACAGGTGTCTGAGGAGTACCGTCTGCCATTTCTTCAGCTATGAAAACAATTCTCTTGATTACTACAAAACAGAAATATTAAAATAAATGTGTGGCACATTAAGAGAAATATTCAGCTTGCCTGTGCGTCTCTTCATGCTGAGTGAAGAAGCATCTAAAGTGATAAACTGTGATGCTGTGTTTGTGTTAGTCAGTTAACTTACATGTGTTTTGGCAGAGGTGAGCATCTGTACATGTACAGTACGCTTACATTTAGCAACTGTAAAAGAGGGCAGAGCTATTGCAGATGATCTCAGACAGACTGATGCATATTAATATGATTGCAGTACATTTCTCGTCTAAAAATCACTGAAACTAGCTTATCATTAGCGTATGTATTTAGTTGAAAACGATTTCTCTAATACATACAAACTTCGCTCACGTCATTTAAGTAATATGGAATAAAAACAACGTTTGCTTATTGCAATTGCATACAGACAAGAATGTGGAAACTAAAAATTCAAACAAACCTTTCTCATTGTAGCCTATACGCTGGACCGTCGTCATCCTCCTCTTCCTCATCTGTTTGTTTGCGGATCGTAGTGTTGCTTATCAAAGTTTTCTGCAGCGTAAACACTCTAGACCAGGAATGGGCAACGTATACGTATACGGCCCGCAGTGTCTTTTAGTACGGCCCGCTGGATCATATTAGACTCGGATGATCAATTTTAAAAGTTTGAAAAGCAAGTCACGTAAAGATTGCTTTCAGTTTGTGATGTTAATACTATCTCCAACCAGGAGAGGTCGCTATCCGCTCCCCTATTAATTTCAGCGTAGTAGGACGTGCACTCTAATGTAAACATTCATTAACATTAGCAAATAATAAATGAAAAACAGTATTGGTTTTACTGTTTTGCTGCTATTAGTGTATTCAACTTTTTTTCATTTTATTTTTTCTTGTACAGCACTTTGGTCTTTAAATGTGCTCTATAAATAAACTGGAGGGCCTTTAATAAACTTTTTGCAAGTTCCTTGATGAGCTCATGAGCGTCTGCACTAGTAAAATAATAAACATTTAATTGCTCAATGATTCTTACCAGAATTGCTTTATCAAAATTACCCCATACATCCACATTTCTTGGTAAATAATGATAATCCATTTGGGACGTCACGCACAAGCACAGGTACGAGACTCCTCCCACGCTGCACAAGTGAAAGTGAATGAATCACCTAGAGTGTAATGAAGTGCGTTTAAAAGACATACAAGCAAGCGTATAAAAGTTTGACATGCTGCGTTACATAAATATAGATTTGCTATTGTTATGAATATTAGAGAATGTTCTGTCCTATAAAGCACTTTTAATATTGTTTTATTATTTAAAGTTTTACCGCAGATATTTTGTTTTTGACAAATTCACGACATTAAACATGTAGTTAACATTGTAAGATACTGTCAGGGTATTAAGTCAGTTTAAAACAGTTTTATGATAATTATTTCTATATTAATGCAACCATCTATGACTGAACCGAGCCGAGTCATTGCCAGAAGTGGCCCGGACTCTACAGCCAGACTCGGGCCGGTTACGGTGAACAGGAATCGGGCCAGTGCTTTACAGCCGCATCACAAACACATGCGCGAGAGCGAGCTGCGAGCCACACTCGGCCCGGATAACACTCGCCAATGCCGAGTCTGAGCCGAAGGCGCCGAGGGCCAGACGAGCTCGGGCCGATTACTATGCTATCTGGGTTCTAAAATAATAAAGCTTTAAATGTTCCTTCCTTCCTTCCTTCCTTCCTACCTACCATCCTTTATTTATTTATTTATTTGCCTAATTATGAATTTGATAATAAATAATTAGATAATATTGTAACTTTTATTTGTTTGAGCTGCAATTTTACCCCAGTGCTAAAATTCCTTATCTCCACTGCAGAGTAGCCTATCTCCTCCAGATACAAAAACGTATCTCCTTCCTTCTTTCTTTTTCCCCCTCCCTTTGGTATTATTA
>NW_015661891.1:473283-494471 GCF_001515625.1 Sinocyclocheilus rhinocerous | reverse complement strand
AAAGATTAATTTAAAAAAAAAATGTTCGTAGTTGAACGACGCATGATGACGTCATGGCCGGCGAATGCGGAAGTAGAGCGAACACAACCAGAGATTGAGGAAAACGAAACATAAACAGAATCTAGACAGAAAAGATGTTTCCTCGAATTTAGATCAATCCAACATTATTAATAACTTCAAGAGGAAAAGGGCTTTTTCGAAAGGTATACACAATGCATTAATACGGTTAAATGCAAAATCTAAATTTAAATGAAAAAGTATTACTAAATTTGATCATCCCAGCATATTTGGTAAACAAATGTCTTTCATGAATGAGATCGCGACCGGTGAAAACAAATTAAATGTACTAGATGAGTAGATTTGAATAGACTGAACATAAATAAAATGTGTAACTATATTTGATCATTTCAGCATGTTTTAGTGAAGAAAATATATAGCTTGAATGAGATCGCGACTTGTGGAATCAAATCATAACAACGCTAGTTATTATTCATGTTGTCATGCACTTAAAAGGTGGCCAGATGGACATATTTGTGTATTTGCTTTGAGGATGAACTGTGAGGCCACTGTCAAGCATTTGGAGAGCTCAGAAGGCCTCCAGAAGCCCACCGATGAAGAGTCATGTGAGGAAGAAATGGACACATCAGAGGCCAAGTGGCGCTGGTTCTACCTTGCCGAGTGTGGCGTCTGGCATATGTTTGAGGTATGTACTGCCTTTTATATAACTGCAGTCTGATAGATTAGACTAATATGAATGGCAGTTCATAAGTTGACTTTTTGCTGATGACATCATGCTGTTTCCTTTTCACTTACAGGAAGTTCCCAGCACAGGTTGTTCTGTCACCAATGAGCAAATTGAACAAAACTGCATCAAGAATCAGCATGCTTCAATGGACTTCTATACTGCTAAATATACATATAAATTAGACTTTTCTGGTTGGTTACCGAACAAAACACAGATTTGTGTTATTTATCTAGATTTGTGGTCATAAATGTCATTGCTGTCATCTCTCTTTTCAACTTTTTAATCATATCACTAGCTATGAAACAAGTTAATGTGACTACTGGAAAAGAAAGGCCAATCAAAAGGGCATTGCATTCAGCTACTGACTTTAGGTAACTCCAGCTTTTTTTAAATTGTAACATTTATATTATACATTCGTATTGTTTATTATTTTAAATTATTATATATATTAAAAAAAACGGCTTTTCAATTTCGTGTTTCATAGATTTATCTGTGATAACCCAGCCCTTCCTGTACCCAGTCACTGGGAAAGAGTTAATACAGAAGAACCCTATCAGGTATACAAAGAGAAAGTAAAGTAAAACATAATGGCTTTTAATGACACAGAATGACTTTTGACTATGGGACTATGATGGTTTCCTTCCAGCTTATTGCTTTATGCAGAGATACGTTTGAGTACAAAGAAGTGGCCCGGTTATATGAGAGAACCATGAGCCAGCCCATCAGATCCATTCAAAGAGTACAGAACCTGGACCTGTGGGAGTTTTTCTGCAGGTTGGTTCATTTTTCAATATTTGAAATCGTTAATGTTTGTCTGTCTGTCTGCATACATTTTAAGCTTATTACAAGGTTTGTTAATATGCAATTATAATAATAATTAAAAAAAAACATTTATGTAACATGTTTTAAACATTTCAGTTATGACAGAATCCAGGTTAAATTTGTACAAAAAATTAAAAATAAATAAATGAATAAAGGTAAATGTGTTACAGGAAAAAGGCCCAGTTGAGAAAGATAAAACGTGTTATAGATGTTGAAGAAAAGATGCTTTTTCATGGAACCGGTCACAGTAACATACAGGCCATATGCACATACAACTTTGATTGGCGTCTCACAGGAAGCCACGGTGACGTCTATGGCAAAGGTATAGTTCAGAATTTTTTCATTAATTCACCTAAAATTGAAAAGGGTGTCATAATTTACGTTTCCTCTTGTCAGTCCAAACCTGTATGACTTCTGTATTCCATTGAACACAACAGACATGTTTATAGAAGCCCACTTTTTGCCATAAAAAAAAAAAAAGTATGCCATAATTTTGATTATATGAAAATTATGCATAATATACCAAAGAATGAGTTTGTTTTTCTCATGTAATGGAATTTAACATTTTTATGTTAAAAACGTTGCGTTTGCCTTTTTTTGCCATTAGGGTTATTGTAAGCATATCGCTACTTTTGATTTGATTTCATTTTGATTTGTAATTATAGGAACATTTTATATGATATAAATAAGAAAAGGGTGTCATAATTTACGTTTCCTCTTGTCAGTCCAAACCTGTATGACTTCTGTATTCCATTGAACACAACAGACATGTTTATAGAAGCCCACTTTTTGCCATAAAAAAAAAAAAAGTATGCCATAATTTTGATTATATGAAAATTATGCATAATATACCAAAGAATGAGTTTGTTTTTCTCATGTAATGGAATTTAACATTTTTATGTTAAAAACGTTGCGTTTGCCTTTTTTTGCCATTAGGGTTATTGTAAGCATATCGCTACTTTTGATTTGATTTCATTTTGATTTGTAATTATAGGAACATTTTATATGATATAAATAAAATTTTTGTCTTTACAGGAAGTTATTTTGCACGCGACGCAAGATATTCAAGCAAGTTTTGTCATTCAACTAGCAAGCACAACTTTATCCTACAGAGACATGGTCTAGCGCCCCCTATTTTCCAGAGCGACCCACCCTACAAGTGCATGTTCCTGGCACGGGTTCTAGTTGGGGAATATACGCTGGGTCACCCCCAGTACTGCAGACCACCATCCAAAGACATGAGCATTGCCAACTTTTTCGACAGCTGTGTGGATGACATGATGAGCCCGAAGATCTTTGTTATATTCGACAGCAACCAGATCTACCCGGAATACCTGATTGAATTTTACTGACATCAAAGACCAAAAGGAAATCAGTGCATTTTCAAAGGATTAACAGCGTTTTCATTCTGATGAACGTACTGCTCTGTGGTTGTGGCTGGTTACTGCGAAAGTGCCTTTGGTGAACAACTGTGAATGGACAATATACTGTGTCTAGGGAGCAGATTTAAAACATATTATATGTTTTTTTTTTTATAACATATTCATTTATGATACAAAATGAAAATTCATTCATGGAATGAAATGAAAAAAAAAATCATTTGGAATTTGTTTGCATGAAATATGGCATAACGTCCACGTTATTTACTTTTGTAATGCCTTGTGGAAAAAAGGCGCTGGTTGAATGTGATTCCATGAAAAGTATGTTCTCTTGAGTTACGTTTTTCAAATTTGCACATGTAACATTTTAGTACTATTCTTTTTCATAGCCTACCTCTCCACAATTCTACCTCTTCTCATATATTTTCGAAAGACAACAACAAAGAAACTGATTGCCAAGAGTTTTTAAACACCCATATGTTTAAAATGGAAATTGAATGATGTCTTTAAATTGTGTTGAAATGGATGTAGCGACAGATCATTTCTTCCATATTGTGACGTACATCCAAGTGAAGCCGATTATCGGAAAAGAAAAAGAAAAAACGTAGGGTGGAGACTTGGTTCTATCCATTGGTTGTTGATTGGATGGAGGCAGATCTAAATAAGATTGTTTTAATTAATACTTACAATGTCAAAATAAATTATTACAAATATTTAAAACATAAATAACCGTGTGATACTCTCAACGATGTTTAATATCCTTTTACCAAATGCATTGTTCAGATCTTCTGACATGGAAAAAAATGAATAAATATAAAATAAAATCAATCAATTAATTTATGCACAGTCCAATATACTAAAGACACACAGTTTTAATGTATTTCCAAAGGGTTTATTTGTTAGCTTCAGACCTGATTTACCACACAATTATCCATTATTTTTTATGACAATACTTTTTCAGCTAATTCTTGTGATCTCCTCATGGCTGATATAAAGAAAATTACAGCTCTTTTATTTACTCGGTGAATAACAAACAACATTAAAAAAGCTATAGCTTTAGCGTATTACTAGATATTTATGCACTCGATACTGTTTTAATTCTTGTTAAAATAATAATGACATTAAAATGCATTGTCTAATGTATTGATATACAATTGCCAATAAGTATAACTGAAGAATATACAACGTATTCAAGATGAATAGAAATACATTTGTTGTTGTTTAGGATTTTGAGTTTTTAACATTATTTCTGTGAGGTTAAGTATGTTAAGTATATCAGCTTTGAAACTACTACTATTCTTGTGTACATTTTAAGTACACTTTTCACAAGAGCAATTTTATAGTTGATCCAAAAGGAAGTAAAAACCCAGGATAGAGCGGCTGAGTGAATGTGGTCTGATCTCTGAGGGTCATTGTGTCAGAGATGCTGTAGAAGGATATAGTTCCTGCACTGTGATCCACATACACTCCTGTTCTAGAGCAGCTGGGTGGTATGGAAAGTTTAATCAGTTTTTTTATCGTGGTAAAATACACAACTGGACAGACTACAGAAGTAACACCATGACTGACAATTGAATCCAAACACACATGCTTTTACCTTCCTCCCAATGCTGTTATATGATACTGATATAGCGACACCATAACCACTCCACTCCAATTCCTAGTAGCAGCGTCCACACACACACTCTCTACAAAACACCTGAAGAGTATACGATCAAATCTATACTGCCAGTGTAAGAAGCCATTTTGTTTTCTTCAGACAGACGAAGGCGTTTATTCACTGGGTTTGGATCCAGAGTGAACTGACTGATTGAACTGGAGGAAATAAAAGATATATTACAAAATATATACTTTGAAATCTATAATTTACCAATATTTTTTTACATATAATTTAAAATAGTTATTTATTTACAAGATATAATTGTGTCTTTCCTTAAAAGAGGTACTTCATGCAATAAACATTCAAGAAATCGCTTGCGGTGTTTGCTGAGGGAAATGGATTGCTTGTACATGACACTGAATATTTTATGTAAATTAAACAAATAAATTAAAGAAATAATGTTTTTTCTTAAGACTGTTAAAAAGAAAACACTTCAAAATAATTAAAATTCTTGAAAAAAGTTCTTAAAAATGATTGGAATTAATCAACTTTGAAAAACAAGCTGAAATAGTGAGAAACTTTCATACGCAATGACAGAATCAAACAGCTTCAGATTATAAAGAGAATCATGTACATTGTAAGAAGTCCTCCCTGGTCTTGGGGTTTGGGGTGGGAATGATCCGGATGTATGACACTATGAAAACCACCAGAGATTTAACGTTTTAGGATTTTATGCAATTACATCTACGTGTTACATGATGCAGTCGAATATTTCAACATAAGCAAGCACTACACCTTTACCAGATATCCTTTCTATCTCCTGTTTGCAGAAATCCTCAGGTTTCTCTCTAAACAGGGAGACAGATTTTGTCACATCATTAAAAGAAAGTTATATAGAATTAAAGGGAATGATGGGTACATCCGTAGATTCAGGAGGAACAGAGAAAGACTGGAAAGTCTACAGACAGAGACAAACAACACAATCACAATATAAAGTTCTAAAATTCTGCTTTTCACAAAACACGACTTACAAACAGATTACCATTCAACACTTACTGTCCAGATTTCCCAGCTATTTGTATACACTACCATTGAAAATTATGGGGTCTGTAAGTTTTTTTTTTTTGGTAACACTTTAGTATAGGGACCAATTCTCACTTTTAACTAGTTGCTTATTAGGATGCTATTAACATATTGGCTCTTTACTAGTACAGTACTTATAAAGAACATATTCTGCATGAGCATATTCTACATCCCTAATCCTACCCTATACCTAGACTTAACAAACTACCTTACTAACTATTAATAAGCAAAAGCATAGTTAATGGTTTGTTAACAGCGAGAATTGGACCTTAAAATAAAGTGTGACCTTAATGGGAATGCTATGTCATAATATTACAGTTTTTATTGTTTTTCTGATCAAATAAATGCAGCTTGGTGAACATAGGGAGTTTTTCCAAAAAAAAAAAAGTTTGTTTGTTTTCATGATTTTATTTTACCCAATCAGTGACATCTTGCATCTTGCCCTTGGAAATAACGAAAGCTCAGTTTTGACCATGACATTGCTGAAATAAAACAACTGGTGTACTTGTCAACATATTTTGGGCAAAATAATGGACATTGTTTCTTAAGTAATAATCAGGGTAGCATGAAAGCGTAAACCCAGCCCGGACGTCCAGGAAATTTTTGCATTGACACGCCGGGGGCCTGATGATCACGAAGGCTCCCGCAGTACTACTTACTGCTTAGTTAATCTTGCTTCTCTATTAGTTAATAGTATTAAGTTAAGTGTTAATGTAGTACTACCTATTACTTCCTGCATAGTTACTTGTTAACAACGGACCATTATTCTAAAGTGTTACATCTTTGCCTTTATTTCAGATAGTGTTACCAGGTATTGTGCAGAGGCTGGAGAGTCTTCTGCAGTGAGGACTGCCTGTGCTAGGCCCTACTCCAGCCAAGTCAACTTTGATGAAGTCCTGTTATCAAAGGCACTCCAGTTAAGCCATCCATCCCAATGACTTGGGAAATAACAAGTATAGAGTCAATAATAATTGTAAATAAGACACAAAACTTAGTGCATTTACCAGTAATAAATTAACTTGTGTGTGTGTGTGTGCGTGTGTGTGTGTGTGTGTGCGTGCGTTTGTGTGTGTTTATGTGTGTTTTTTTCAGGGGCTGCCAAGGCCAGACTCCAATTTCTGCTTGACAGCAATGCCAATCAAAAGTTAAACAATGCAGCCAAGAAAAAAACAAAAAAAAAAAAACAAATGACTTCATAAGATATTGTTTGGTGTTGTTCATTTTAAGGAATTTGCATGCATTGTATTAGTTATGTTTTATATTTTCTATGGTAAACTTACTATCAATTACTATAGTATTTTTTCCCCCACAATTTACTATAATACCTTTCTATAGTATGGTTCAAAAACACTAAAGCATTTACTAGATACATTTTACTACATGTTCTATAGTAAATTTACTATAGTATTTTTTTCATGTGGGTTCCCGTGAATTGAAGAGTTTCCTGTTTCAGTTATTAAGAAAATAAAACTGTAAGAATGCAGAGCAGCCGATAGAGGGCGCTCAAGCCTCAAACACTATTTTCTACTTCTGCCTGTGCTTTATGCTATAAACACTATTAACACTAACAAATAGTGATATTATACATTTTCAGGTATTGTGAAATTAACAGTTTTATATTCAAAATTGTTAAAAAAAATGTGTTATCTGTTTGACAGTACTGTATCTGGCGCTTAATTGGGAGTTTGACTTCACCCAGCTAAGCAAAGCATAATTTCTTTTTCTATATTGATAAAAGGTATTTGGGCATTTAAACATTCATTTCCAAATTCAACTTTTGCTTTTTGGCATGATATGGCCCATAGGAGCTGGTGGGTGAATCTGTTCTTATCCAAAATGACACATGGAAAGTGTATTGTACAGCTGATGTCCGGTTTTGCAGGTACTGTGTGGGCTGCCACTTCCTCCTCACAGCTGCCGATTTTTCGCTGAACCCCATCTCTATAAACTTCTATGGAAACCCATTTCTGCCACATAGGGGGCCTTTGATTAATAATAATCATTATATACTAAGTCATAATTCATAAAATAAAATAAAAATCATTATGAAGTCTTTTTTGTAATAATTGACTTTTTAACTTAATATTGACATCATCTTTTAATTACGATTTAGTATGCCTTTTCATGTCATAGTTTTAACTTTTTCTCATAATTTTCGACTTAATTTTATAATTATGACATAGTGTGCCATGAAATTGACTTTTTAGCTTATAATTGTGACGGTGTGTGAATTTCATTTCAGTAGCCTTTGTGAATAACAACAACAACAACAATAAATATTTTAGTTTATATATTTTGCAGAATAATCCCAAGTAGCCTATTGGTGCAGTCGATATATTCTCAAAGTTTAATAGCGTAGAAGAAGGGGAAAAAAACGAGCTTCAAATAAGAAAAACCGAGACCACGCCCCTTGAACGCAATAGACTTGCCAATCTCTTTCATTCAAAAATAAAATGTTCTCGTTCCAGGTGTGAGGCGTTTGCGTACTATAGCAATGTTTGACGTCTCTCCAGGTCACAGTGTTTGCAGTGTTTCCTGTTTATGACTAGTATTATACAACCTCAATACATACCTTGAGTTTCCTTTTCTCTCCCACTTCTACGTCAGCGTATTTATGATCTTGAGGTTTTCAGGAGTGCGTCTTTTATTCGTCCGCGCTTACTTTCAGATTGTCTTGTCAAAATGTGACTCTCTTATTTCCTTTGTAACTGTGTTTACTCTTTTTTTCTAGCCTAGAAATATGGGTTTCTAGTTGAGTTTTTATTTGAAAACTTTCCCAGTGTAGTCATTTATTTACCTGTTAAAATGTTGTGTGATGAGTTGGCTGCGTTGGTGCTGGAGGATGAAGAGGAACGTATGGACACATCTGACACACCATGGTGCTGGTACTACAAGGCAAAGTGTGGTGTCTGGCACAGGGTTGAGGTAATGTCTTAGTTTAGCAATATATTCACTTTCAACTGTTTGCTCTTATAATTTATTAAAAATGCTTTTCTTAGGATGACCCAACGAGTTTTATGTCCAGTGATGATCTGGAGAGATATTACCTCAGAAACCCACAAGGTGTTATAACCATGACTACTGCTGGAGGTCAGTTCCAGATTAACTTTGCAGGTAAACAGTGATGATACCCTTACAATCATAACATATTTTAGGATTACTTTAACTGCATTTTGAAGTAGCTACATATAATGTAAATTAAATAAGTAAACAGCCAGGTTGTATAAACCTATGACAGAATAATAAAACCAACATCTGTGTTCATGTCATTATCAGTCACTGTTTTTTTAATTATTATTATTATTTAATTGTGTTTTTATTATTATGTTCAAATTTAGCAAGCACACAAGTTAACTTAAAAACTGGGAAAGAAAAACGGATTAAACGCTCATTTCAGACTGAGAATGGATTCAGGTGAGATATCTATCTATCTGTCTGTCTGCCTATCTATCTATCGGTCTATCTATCTGTCTGTCTGTCTATATGTCTGTCTATCTATCTGTCTGTCTATCTATCTATCTATCTGTCTGTCTGTCTGTCTATCTATCTGTCTGTCTATCTATCTGTCTGTCTGTCTGTCTATCTGTCAGTCTGTCTATCTGTCAGTCTGTCTCTCTGTCTGTCTGTCTATCTGTCCGTCTATCTATCTGTCTGTCTGTCTGTCTATCTATCTATCTATACCTTTATTGTGATTGAATAAGAAAGAATCAAACAAACAAACAAAAAAGGAAGGATTTGGAACTCATTCATAGTTACTGAAATACAACTGTGTGAACCTTTGTGGGGAAACTGACTTCATACTTCTACTAACACCAAGTCGCTTCCAAAATGAGTAAAAAATAAATAAATAAAAATAAAAAAGAGACATTAGTTTATGTCTAAATGTTTTAGGCCTATACACAATGCATTGAAGTATGTGCATAAAGTGCAGTCAAGTACCATGGTGCATTCAAGTCAATTTCTTTTTCAATGAAACAAAAGTGAAACTAACCTTGCATATGTTTTGTGTAACAGATGCAAATGTGATGAGATTTCTTCATCTCCACCAGCACGCTGGAAGGATGTTGATCCCAAAAAGCCTTATCAGGTAACAGGAAGTGCTTATAATAGTGTTACATTTATATTCTGACATTCTCTCTGAAAAAAAAGTGTTCTTATCTCAATCAGTTAATCTCTCTGAGAAAAGATAGCAGTGAATATCAGGCGGTGGAGAGATTTGTCAGGGATGTTGGCTTACTGCATGATCCCATCATTTCCATCAAAAGAATACAGAACACGGACCTTTGGGAACTGTTTTGTAGGTAATGAGAATATCTTGCTCCATCTAGGATCATTTTGGTGAATCTCCTGAAAACATGTTTCACGTTCAAATAAAATGAACCCATGTGTGTATATATGTATGTATGTATTATTATTATTCTTCTGTATAAAGAAAGTGACGCCAGTTTATAATGCCAAATTCTCTCGCGCGTTCTCATTCCCATTATTCTCAATGTTTTTCATTTCAGATCTATATAAATTCCAATTAATAATTAATGAGAATGTCTTGCTCCATCTAAGGTGATTTGGAAGAATGTTATGAAAACATTTCACCTTAAAATAAAATTATTAATAATAATAATAACAATTTGTATACCAAAAATGACACCTGTTTGTAAGACCATATTTTTCTAATTTTTATATTTAATTCCCATTATTCTAAATGGGGATTTTCATTATCTATATAAATTCCCATTAATAATTTCATTAAAAACAGATGTGTTTAATACGCATTGTCATTATAGTTTACATATTTTTTAAAACAATAATAATATTTCTATACAATCTATCCATATTCCCATTAATCATTTATTGAAAAATATTTGTGATCCAGATGCATGTTTACACATTATAATAGTAATTTTACTTGCATGTGAAATGATAAAAATTACATAAAAAATTTATTGCCTGAATTCTTGTCTTGAATCCTTAGGAAAAAAATCCAGTTGATGAGGATAAAAGGACAATCAGATATTGAAGAGCAAATGCTGTTTCATGGCACAGATGCAAAAAACGTGCACTCTATTTGCACATTTAATTTTAACTGCAGACTATCAGACAAGAAAAGAAGGGGACACATATATGGCAAAGGTGGGCTGTGCTTATAATATTTTCTTAGGTGTTTTCACATATAAAATACTTGTAGTAACAACTTTTTTTTTTTTTTGCAGGAACATACTTTGCAAAACATGCATCCTTTGCTGACAAATACAGTAAAACCAGGCAGGGAACCAAAGTCATGCTGCTTGCCCGCGTTATTGTCGGGAAGTACAAAACAGGCCATGACGATTACTGTACACCTAATGATGACCAGGATGAAAACAGACATGATAGTTGTGTAGATGATACGCTCTATCCAAAAGTTTTTGTTATCTTTGATTCCAATCAGATATATCCAGAGTACATGCTTGAATATCGCAGCAGCTAATTTATATTAAAAATGAATGCTGGGAGACCTAGAATGTGTGTAAAATGCCAGAATGTTTATATAATACAGGTTAATGCAGAACTAAGGTGTCTTTGGGAAAATATTTTTGCAAAAGTTTCGGATTTAATGGAAGTTTTAAAGAAGATTTAATGGATTTAAAGGGAAGTCATTTAATGTTATACTGAATGAATTTAACATTTATTTTCACCCAGATACAGTAAAGACCATCGGAAGCTCACTTGAAGTAATGATTTCCCCTCCACTCTTGGCCAAAAATCATTCCAAAAAAGAATGAATACGAGTTGAGATCACAGAATTGATTACCAAAGGATCATTATGGGAGTTGGAGCTCAACAGACACGTATCCCAAAAAACTGAAAGGTGCCATGTTGAAACTAAACACAATACTTTAGTGTAGCTACAGTATACATGGACTTCATTTTTAGCCTCATGATGTGAAAACGGGCACTTTTAAATAAAGAATCAATCAATATAGGCTATTTCTTGTGTCCGTGTTTTTCTTACTTGGTTTCTCAATGTGCGTTATCCATTGGTTACTCCTAATAGCTCATAGTTCCTTAAAGGAATAGTTCACCCAAAAATGAAAGTTCAGCGTAATCATTTATGCACCTTCACTATCATTCCAAACCCATATGACTTGGAACACAAAATTAGAAATTTTGAACAAAGTACTAGTCACTATTTTCCATGCAAAGAACTGGAACTGGAGCTTTCAAGCTTCGAAAAGGACATAAAAGTAGTCCTTTACAGTTCCTGTTTTCTGAAGCCAGCTTTGTGCGATGAACGAATTGCAACTCGGCATCAGTAAAAGTGGTCCATACGACCAAAATGAGGAGCCAACCAAAATCTAAGTCATTATTTAGTGAAAATCTTGACATCCTCCCCAGTTGCCCTGGGCACATTCATGAGAGATGCAACAAACCATTCATTTGAATCACATCTTTTCAGTAAATGAGTTAATCACAAAACCTGAATAATTTGTTAATGAATCAGAGTCATCAGATTCTCAAGACCAACACACTGATTCTATGATCTGGTCACAATGTTTTTACAGGAAGACTTTTAGTGAATAATATTGATTTCATAAAATTGGTATCGAAAAAAGTATCGTTCAGGAACCGGTATCGAAGTCAAGGTATCGGTATCGGTATCGATATCGAAAATTTTTGCACGATACCCAGCCCTAATAATAACACATTTTCGTCTGCTCCTTGCAAACAGCTATGATTTTAGAAAACTTGACGAAGAAATTAAATGTAAATGACTTGAAATATAGTTCATGGACCAGACGGCTTTCGTGTACCAAAGATGACAGTCATACAAACGTGTAGCAACATGAGGGCGAGTGAATTATGTATTCCATTTGTGGGTGAACTACTCTTTTAAAATACAATGTGCAATTTCTGCACCTCTAGCTGTGAAAACTAATTTGAAGTCTGTTTATTTGCGTGCTCAGCATGACAATATAGCCTCGACCAAAGGCAACAGATTGAGGTAGGACTTCCTGTTGCTGAGCAAGACCGGTGTAAGATTGGTGAAGTGTTTGAAAACAATTATTATTTTTGAACAACTGTTTCGTAGAACATAAATTGCACGGTGCAGCTTTAAAATAAATTAATCATATCTTTGTCATTGACTAACCAGAACGATTCAGTCAAAGTAGTCTTCAATGTCAATATTAGGATTAAGAAGCTCCTCGCCATATCGGGATAAGTCCATTTGGTTGAGAATGAGGTTCTCGAAAGTTTCCTCCAGGTCCGTCTCTCCGATAAGGACGGCTCCCACCATTCGGCCCCCAGTCAGAACCACCTTTACATACTCCTGGCCTTTTGTACAGCGCACAAGAAGCTCATGGTCTTGACCCAAACCCTGAGCATTAAACTTCCCTAGCAAAACCACCTAAAGAAAAAGAAAAAAAAAAAGACGACAAAACAGAAAATATATATTGAGACCCTGAATATAAGACGACCGCGTTTTTTCAGATGTATTTCCAAGAAAAAAAACGTCTTATATTCAGGTCAATACGGTATTACCAAAATGTGAAAACTACTTTTGTGCCATCCACTGAGAATGCTCTTAAAATTATTCTTCAATTCCTTGTTTTGAACTTTAATTAAGGAAGCAATCAGGCTTATTATTTTACAATAAAAATGAAACAAAACAAACAAACAAAAACACAAATGAGCCATAAACATGTTATCATACAACATATGGAGTACTTACAAAAACAATAGACAACATGGATATTTTACTTTATATACATGAACTTTATTTTAATTTGATCTTATAATTTATTATTATTATTTTTTGTTCATTTTATAAATGCACTTTGTTTCATATAACATATATGAAACATAACGGCACACACATTTATTTATTTATTATTTTTTACACACACACAAGCGCACACACACACACACTATATTATTATTATTATTATTATTATGTGAATTGTGTATTATTGTGTGAATTAGTGTGTTAATGTGGCCAGAGACAATTGGATGCCCTTTTTTAAACCTCACATCTTTGTCACCACTTTCACTCCTGATGAGTGTGCATCCCTCATATTAATTTTCATAATGTTTCTATTGTGTAAATTACTTTTGAACTGCAATTCAGCAAATTCAGTCATTCCAGTTGTGACTCGTGAATAAAAAGGGAGCCCATTTTTAAATTCTGAATTCTCTGGCATTAAGTCTGAGAATAAAACAATTACTGACATTTCTTCAGAAAGAGAGGTACCAACAAGAAGAGCATACATATTTTTTAAAGAAATAGACACAAACAAAAGGACTCACCTTGTAGCTGAAGAATTTGGTGATGTGTGAGAACAGCTCAAAGCAGAAGTCCAGCTCTATAGGCTCCTCCAGAACATCTGCAGCCATACAACGTGCTGCGTACCAGCCCATCTGACGCGCCTGAGTCCACAATCGCATCTTACACATAACAGGAGAGACGTTTTAGAAAGTCAATCCTCAGTACATAATTTATACATTAATACAGTAACAGAGATGCAGCTGTACCTGTTGCCAGAGAGCGCTGGGCTCCCAGCCTGCAGTACACACATCTCCAGCCGCATACACATCCTGTTCAGACGTCCGCATATGATCGTCCACTCTCAGACCATGATCTCCTGCCAATTCAAACTGAAATGAAAAAAGCCTTGAATTCTGGTGTTATCGGGCCACTTGCTGTTCATTTCATTGATAAAAGTAGCTAAATTTACCTGACAAACCCGGAAACAAATACATGTATAATATGTTTAAAACTTTATTAGTTATGCACTGACAATACTGATAAGTCAATAAATAAAATGATATACTATAATAAAAAAAAATTACTGAAAAAAATATATAAATAAATTCAGAAAAAAGCACCACTGGACATATAATACTGAAATATATCCTTGTAATATTACTAGGGTTGCAAAAAGGTGGAACATTTTCTGTAAATTTCGGAAATATTCCAGAAATTTTGGAAACTTTCCAGGATTTTTTTGGAATATTCCAGGGATTTTTGGAAAGTTTCCGGAAATTTTCCACCCCTTTGCAACCCTAAATATTACATATCCATATTTATCCATACAATAATAACCAAAATTATATTTATGATAAATAAATAAAATATAAAAGTGAAAATAAATGGGTCAATTCAAATGCATATAAATTTTTACATTGTTGCCACTGAGAAAAGGATCAGTGTTTGGCACAACGCCTGTTGCGCTAACAACGAAATCACAGCCATAAATCTTCCCATTGGTTAACTGAACATAAGCTGGCCACAGCCCTAAAAAAGAAGAAGAAAAAAAAAGTTATTTTATTTCAGTTGTAAAACACTGCAGATTAATTATTATTTAGATGATGATGATGATTATTATTATTATTATTATTAAACCTAATTCAGATTTATTTGTGTTGAGTTGGGACTGTAGGAACTCCTGTTGGGTGTAGATCTTGTCAACCTCACACTCATATTCTACATGCACTCCACTGGAATTCTGTGAAATGAAGGAAAACAATCAAAATAAGTGAAAAGTGACAATCATACACCCTGTTATGGTGACTAATGTGAAAATATTGTGGACACAAACCTGCACTGTTCCTCTTAGTTCAATCCCCTCATGCCAATCTGGGCCCAAGGCACTGCCAAGCTCCCCTGAAGCCCCACTGTGGCCTGCTATGAAACATACGCATGTGACACACTTGACAGAATTTATGTTTTTTTATCAGCTCGTAATGAAACAAAATATTGTGGTTTGGAAGACTTTACTATTATTCAACAATGTAGAAAATAGAACAACGTAAATGGCATTATTATTACAAAAAAATAATAAGAAGTGCAAGTGTCCAAACAAGGACTGGTAGTGTACATACTACATATTATGACAAAGTAAAACTGTATTTATAATTTATTAGTGAGAAAACAGGTTTACCCTTTTTACTTCATTACAGTTGCACTCATATACTTACTTTCCATCAAAACTGCCAGAAGAGGGCAGCAGTGCTCACTGTGTGTGAGTGTGGAAACCAGTGTGTAAGCTGAATTCATACCTCCAGTCTTGCCAGTAGTGTAGCGTGCTCTCTTGCAGGGCAACGCTCTTTCTTTTTTGTCAGCCTCCAGTGAGGGGATGAGAAACTGAGCAGCTCCTGCATCGAAGAAAGTGTTTCCTATGGCTTTATCCTTTATAGCCCAGATCACTTCACAACCTTCTACTTCATACCTACAGGAGCACACAGCAAGCATTATCAAATATCACAATACATCTCTCTCTCTTTGTTTTTTTACCTTGTTCTGTTCGCATTTGGACCTAGACTTCCAAACAAAGATTTTGGGTGCACCTACACATGCTTTCATTATTACATAAATAAAACCATCAATCTGTAGTAAAATCATCAAAATATGAAAATACAAAATAACACAAATGAATTTTGAAATAGCACAAATGGGAGTAATTGGAATTATGTAGTGGACATGTTAAACCGATAAAATTTATATTATATTATATTATTGTTCTTTTCTTCTTTACTTTGGTTTGCCGACATCATTTCAATTATTTTTCACATTACTGATAATAGTAAAATAATCAAAATACCAAATAACACAAATGAATTGTGAAATAACTTTATTTCATGAATTGTGAAATAAATGGGAATAGAAGAATTATGAAGCAGAAACGTATAGAAATTATATTACTTTCATTTAATTACATTTTTGATTTGGTAAAAAATAAAAATAAAAAACAATCAATTAATACACAATTATATTTCTATACAAATCTAATTCCATGCATTTAAGTGACTACTAGTGTGTTGTTGTTGTTGTGGCGCGTGTGTGTGTGTGTGTTTACTGTGCAGATCCCGTATTATCAATACTAACGATTCAGATACTTACACCAATTCTAATGCGATTCCTCCATTGCCAATGACAACTATCCTTTTAGCCTTTGATAACCGCTTTTGAAACTCCTGTGAAAATAGCATCAATCATCACATTCATGTCTGTTATGTTCAAAACACATACTATTCATTACTAATGAGTGTACCTGAGCGCTGTCTGTGTCTCGTATGCCCAGCACATGAGGGTTATCTTGGGTGAGAAGCTTGGGTCTGGCTCCGCTGCAGATACACAGCTTTTTATAATGAAACGTCTGACCATTCTCTGCTTGTAAAAGCTGCAGAAATTCAGAGAGTGAATCAAATTAAATGTAGAATATTTTAGGAAAAAGAAACAAAGTGTTTGTCTTAACATACATGTTCTTTAGCTCGCAGGAGTTTGACTGCAGATTGTAGGACTTTCAGATTGGGATACTTTTCTTCTAAAACACTGGAGGGCTGGTCCTCGATATCGAATTCTTCCAACGTCTTCGACACCTAGATGAAGAAAGGTTGTTGACAAAAAAAAATTTTTTAATACACATTTTTCTTTCCTTTTTTTAAAATTCAATATCCAGATTTTTTTTATTTATGTATAGTATTGCATATTGTATTATATTTATTACATTTTACCTCATGTTTTACCTAACTAATTTGGAATCTGTGTGTACAATTTGTATTTGTATTTTTTTAAATAAATAAAATATTTTTAAGGACGTACAATAAATGTCTTAAAATAGTTTAATTTTCCACAATAAATAATCAAAGTGCTCCTAATTAAACAAAGACACAGAATTTCAACGTTAAATACCAAACCTGTTTGAAATTTGTAACCGTCTTTACTAAGGGTGAGGCTGTCAGAAGATAAACTTCATCTGATACGAACTGCGATGCGATCTGCAAAAGGTTTCAAAGTTTTAAGTCCAGACAGTTATCAGACCAGTCATTATAGATGTTATCGATTTGTTCGTACCTGTTCTGCACAAGTTACACCTGCGATTCCTCCACCGACGATCACAAATGTGACTTGCTTATCTGAAGCCATTGAACTTCAGCACAAGTTCTCAGCTCCGTGTGCGGTACAAACTTTATATCAGCCTGAACGACACCACTATTCAGCTGCTTGGTTTTTTGACGCTTTCTTGGTCTTTTGTGTTCTCCGCTACAGATTTATAACCATATTAATCACTAAAAAGACACGTATTAAGAGCAACCTCATCCAGACTATATTTAGGATTGAACTTCCGTGTTTACCTTTTTCAGCGGACTACGGAAAGCGTGAAGGGTCAAACTTTATGCACTCTGCTATAATAAGAGATCATAGAGCCCTATATGAATTATCCAAAGTTTTTATTATTATTATTAGTAGTAGTAGTAGTAGTATTGCATCAACTTTACAACCAAACAAGGTACAAAATCACTTTCCAGAATATAACACATCTTATTCAGCCTTAGTTGAGCATAACCAAAAACAGAAAAAATAAATAAATAAATAAAACGTCAAAATAAACCAAACTAAACCAGAAATAAAAATACAAAGAAAATAAATACATACGGTGCTTCAAAAATATAATACAACAAAATGGACTTTTAAATTAAATTATACAAATCCAAGAGAGAAGTCTACTTAAGGGCTCTCTTGTTCTTAACAAATTTTAAAGATTTGTATAAGAGTTTTACCTCATTACACCATTGAATAAAGTTGGGTTTATATTTAAACCATCTGCACTTGTGAACAATAATTTAAAAAAAAACTTCCCAAAACATAACAGGAAATTAATAACCAATTCAAAATCTTTGTTTAAAAAAAAAAAAAAAAAAACTGACTACCTTCACATTGAGATGTGGGAATTCAACATCCCTGGAACATAACCAGTTTTGCATCTCTCTCCAAAGAGGTAGTACCGTATCACACAAAAAGAAAACATGATCTAACACTTCAATACTTGTTTCACAAAAAAACACAATTATTTACATCAAAATTATATTTCAATCTTAAAAATTCGTTAGTAGGGTAAATCTCATTTAGAATCTTGAAACTCAGGCAGGGGGAAAGACAACTATTTTATTTATTTATTTTTATTTTTTCAACTGTATCCCAATCTTTAAACACGTATTCCCGTCTAATTGGGTTTGGATAATAAGCCTGTAAAATAACATTTCTAATAACCGTCTAAGGAAAGCTGCCTCAATTCTGGGGAAACTTGGGAATTCACAAAATCTTCTTTAACCATTAATCTCAAAGCGACTGGAATGGCTCTAATCATTCTATTGTAAATATGAACAGTGCACTGCAGTTGGAATTTCTCACAAAAATCTCTATGTAGTAGCAGATTTCCATTCTCATCCCAAAAATGGGCAATAGCCCAAATGCCTTTGGATTTCCATTCCTCAAAAAAAAAGAATGTTCTGCCAAACATGTATCTATTATTCCAAACTGGGGTGTTATGAGCCGTAAAGTTATGCTTGAACAATAATTTCCAATAAAGCAACAATTGCTGATGGAAGTCAGAGAGTTTCACTGGTATTGAGGTACACTCAAAATCACAATGAATTATCCAAAGTTATCCAAAATCTGAATGCTTGCCTTCTTAATTAACACTTATGGGCCCTATAAAGATATTAAAAGGTCAAAATCTGTCGTCTGCAACCTACAGCCTACACTAATTATATTATATGTAGGTATATGACTAACAAAGCACATGTAAGTCATTGATTATAATTTTAACTAGTGTGGTATTTGATATTACATTTAAAGTTAATATATTGTTAATATAACATATTATTATATATTATTGATAATGTTGTTAATAGAAATTGCACCATTACATTTTTTTGTAAAATGCGATCGAAATGACACTAAAAGTATATCATAAATGCTTTTCAGTACATTTAGCTTTACACTTTAACCACATTTCAAAGACAGTAGAATTAATTCTAATATTGCATATAAAGATTTTACTGAGGAAATGACCCTAATTAAGTTCAGCTAATTGCGTTTAATTTACTTTTAATTTATTAATTTGATCTATTATTATTTAAATACATTTTCATTTAATTGTAAATAGCATGCAATTAAAGGGGGCATAACACACACAGTTTCACCCAATCTCATGTTAATCTTGAGTACCTATAGAGTAGTACTGCATCCTTCATATCTCCAAAAAGTCTTTAGTTTTATCATATTTATAAAAGAAAGATACAGCTTTACGATTCTCTCCGGAAAAAGCCGAGCTCCTGGAGGCGCGCCGTGGGCGGAGCTAAAGAGTGACGAATCCAACCAGCACTTGGGCGCCGAATGCCAACAAAGAGTTTTAGCTTTTAGTTTTAATTACTTTTTCTTATTTGTAAGTCGCTTTGGATAAAAGCGTCTGCTAAATGACTAAAAGTAAAAGTAAAGTAAAAGTAAAATTGATTATTATTACTTTATTTATATTTAATAGTATATTATTATATCTATTTTTCATATTAGTTTTAAAAGTATGCTAAACTGTACTTCTTTTTCACAATTTGGAGAAAGTTATTTAAAACATCAGTAAATACTAGATTAATAAAAATCACTTATAATTTTTTATACATTTATATTTGGTTACATTTTAATATTAGAAGTCTGCAATAAATTATGCAGCTTGAATGAATAACGTATGAAAAAAGAGTTGTTCCAAATATCAGCACTGTGATCCACACGCCGAGTGCTGCAGGTAATTACAGCTGTATGAAATGGTATAAATGTAATGTCCTCTGATTTTATGTCTGAAGAGTGTTGCTTTTATGAGTCACAGACTGAAAATAAACCAAGAGTGTCAAATGTGTCAAAACAAGTGAAAAAAATATCAGGATAACATACACAGACATGGAAGTGTTATCTGAATTATTGCATCAGTGGTGAAAATGTTGATATGTTGATAATGTTGATATGCCCTGTAGACATGTTAAAACATTGCCCCAAATGTGACACGTCAACCCCCTTATTTGATCCACAACAGAAAGGGCAGAAAGGACATGAGGATAGCTTAAGTTCATTGGACAGGAGAGTTCATATGGTAATATTCTCTTCTCGGAATATGCCTGGGTGATTTTAACCTAATGAACTGCATGTGTGGCATGCTGTTTTTAATTCTTTAGGCTAATCTTCCAATGTGTAATCTTCCATGTGCACTTGTTCCATGTTCCCCAACTTTAAATTCAAACATCACTCACAGCTAGAAACACTTTTCAGGAAAAGGGAAAAGGGGGGAAAACTGCTGAAAAGGTGGTTTATACTGGTTTGTCACTGGTCTGGACATGAGCTACCATTGTGGGAAAAAAGAAGTGTATATATAAGATATGTATATACTTTCATGATTGTCATTTTAGTTTAGGGACCAATTCTCACTATTCAGTTGCTTATTAGCATGCATATTGGCAGCTTATTAGTACTTATAAAGCACATATAATAATGCCTTATTCTGCATGACCATCTTTTAGATCCCTTAATCCTTAAACTTAACAACTAACATTATTAAGCAGCAAATTAGGAGTTTATTGAGGCAAAAGTCGTAGTTAAAAGCAAGTTAATAGTGAGAATAGGTCCCCAAACTAAATTGTGACTTAGGTTTGATAACGTCTCGGTTACGTATGGTAACCCTTGTTCCCTGAAGGAGGGAACGGAGACGTCACGTCGGATGACCGACGAATTGGGATCTCGCTTAGAGAGACC
>NW_015661891.1:471815-472305 GCF_001515625.1 Sinocyclocheilus rhinocerous | reverse complement strand
GACGAATTGGGATCTCGCTTAGAGAGACCAATTCGTCGGTCATCCGACGTGACGTCGGGAGTGACCGACTGAAAGGGAACGTCTCGGTTATGTATGGTAACCCTCGTTCCCTGAAGGAGGGAACGGAGACGTCACGTCGGGAGTGACCGACTGAAAGGGTACACATTTAAGTACACTTTTAAAAAGTCAACTTTTTTCATTAATCTAAAGTTACATTTTATGTTAAAATGTGTTTTAAATCATTATGCACTGATGTTTTGACTAACACATATAGCACATATAAAGGACTTGAATTTGAAGTGTGCTAGCTATTACACAAAGTTAATGTGATAATATAAAATGTAATAAATTGCAACTTACAAATATATTTAATTACAAATATTTTCAAAAACACGACATACAAGATTCAATAGAAATTACATTACAGTAATTTTATTTTTATGTATTTGTTTGTCATAGCTATGGAAGCCCGTTTCCGCCACTGAATTAA
>NW_015661891.1:468108-470756 GCF_001515625.1 Sinocyclocheilus rhinocerous | reverse complement strand
TCTCATAATTGCGTGATACAAACTCGCAATTCTGACTTTTTTTCTCAGAATTGCGTGATATAAACTCACAATTGCGAGTTATAAAGTCAGAATTGTGAGTTTATATCTCGCAGTTCTGACTTTATTTCTCAGAATTGCGAGTTTATATCTCACAATTATGACATTTTAACTCGCAATTGCGAATATATATCACGCAATTCTGAGAAAAAAAGTCAGAATTGTGAGATAAAAAGTCGCAATAACCTTTTTTTTTATTTTTTTTTAAATTCAGTGGCGGAAACGGGCTTCCATAAAAAAAAGTCAGAATTGCGAGTTTGTATCATGCAATTATGAGAAAAAAAGTCAGAATTGTGAGATCAAAAGTCGCAATTACCTTTTTTTATTTTTTATTCAGTGGCGGAAACGGGCTTCCATACATAGCAGTACAAAGGCGATAGAAGTAATTATGAAATTACATATAAAGACGTACATCATAAACTCTAAATGTAAGCTAATTGAATTTAAATTCAAACTACATGCAGTTTAATTTAATTGCAATAATATGCAATTAAATGTCCAAAAATATTACATTCACTTCCCGCTTGAGTATTTTTTATTTTTATTTTTTTCAAGTAGGCCTATATTATTTGCACTCTTTTTAAAAGTATGTTAAAGTGTACTTATTTTTTTACAGGGGTGTTCGCCTGCAAAAAATTAAAATAAAAAATACTGGTTAAACTAGTTAAGAATCCTGGTTAAGACAACAGAATCCAGAACACAACATACCAACAATCAGCAATGCTGGTCTTTTCAACAGGGATAAGATTTACTTATGATTATATTATATAAATAAATGTGCAATTTATCAGAAAAAAATATGAGACAAAGATAATGCTTAAAAGAAAATCCGGTAGCGCTTTATTTTGCAGTCCTGTTCCACATGTACATTTACAGTCAAATATTGTACAGTGTACGGTGTAATTATTATAGTAATTGCAGAAATTATAGTAAAAACCCTCAACCTACCCCTAAACCTAACCTTAACCCATGTAGATACCTTATATTATCAGTACTTTAGTACACTGTAAAAATAAAATAAATAAATAGTCAGGCATGAGATATGAAACATCAGTTGCACAGGACAAAATAACACACTATTACCTAACTTTCTATTGCACTAATTAAAAGTACCAGTTAATTATCCACATGAAATGAGTCACACTTGAACTCAAGCTATCCTCTCCTCTCTGTCTAGTCTGTGTACGTAATGGATCTGATGGCTCTGTATGTCAGCCATATTAACTGCACTGAACAGCGGCTGTAGCCTTTAACCTCTTCGTGGACACCCACGTCATTATGACAGATATATCAACCGCCAAATTATCCGTGACCGCAGCCAATCCTATTATTTCCTGTTATATTAATACAAGAAACACCCTGACTGTTTGATACGCTTAGATCAGAGTAGAAGTGATGTCACACCAGGGTGAAAACAAGTTTTGTACAAAGTCAGGATAATTAGGATGTATATTTTCAGAGGAAATTATATGAAGTGCTTAGTGTTGTATTTGCTCAGGCCATATTTGACCTAGAAATCGACATAACATTTTTAAATAATATATTGTGTACATAAAATATGAAAATATTTAAGATTGTTAGCTTCAGATATTATTTTAATTACAATTGTGCACATGTTTATGTTTGACACTACATGCTAAAATACAATGACTACAAAACATGGTAGTGCTATTTTTTTTTCTTCAGATATTATTGTGCATTGTATTTAATTTTTCATTACAGATGCCCGTCTTGTGAAAATGTATGTCCGAAACTTTCATTAGGCCTTACCTGTCCATCTCTCATTTATGTCATTATGTGCAATGGCACTGACATGTGTTTTTCTGCTCGACTGATTCATGTGCTGGCCCCTCCACATTTATATATCACATCTATTCTATAACATCTTTTTTATTAGAGCAGCCACATTAGAACATCCGGTGGATGTTCACCGTCAGAGGGAAGAGGAAAAATGAATCGAATATTTTCATGTGATTGACAGTCCAAACATGTGGACGAAATGAAAGTACCTGATGATGACAGAGATGTTTTTTAGAGTTGGCCAAAATATAGCTGTAAATTGAAACAGGTGTCAAAAGACGAGACATTTTCACAGTAGTTTTTTGTGCCACTATTGTTTTGTTTTTTGTTTTGTTTTGTTTTGTTTTGTTTTGTTTTGTTTTGTTTTGTGTTTTGTTTTTGAGCTGCATAACAAATACTTTAAACCTGAAATATTTCTCTAACATTTTCACTCAGAACAGTATTTTTCTGTTACCTGAAATCACTGTTATGCATATACTGTACAGTACATTGTTTGTTTTGTTTGTTGTTTTGTTTTGTTTTGTTTTGTTTTGTTTTGTTTTGTTTTGTGTTTTGTTTTGTTTTGTTTTGTTTTGTTTTGTTTTGTTTTGTTTTGTGTTTTGTTTTGTTTTGTTTTGTTTTGTTTTGTTTTGTTTGTGAGCTGCATAACAAATACTTTAAACCTGAAATATTTCTCTAACATTTTCACTCAGAACAGTATTTTTCTGTTACCTGAAATCACTGTTATGCATATACTGTACAGTACATACAACACACTGCAATACACCATCTGAATCAAATAAAAGTTGGAT
>NW_015661891.1:454691-467769 GCF_001515625.1 Sinocyclocheilus rhinocerous | reverse complement strand
AAAAAAAAAAAAACTTTACACATATCCCACAGCATAAGAACAGAAACCAACAGTCCGACAAAATGATCTCCTCCTCATCATTTTAAAGTCACAATGAAAATTTAGCAATAGTATCATTCACCCTTAAAAATAAAGGTGCTTCATATTTATGACTAAAACTACTGGTTTAGTGTGTTTCAGGTTTTAGTGTGGAGCAAACTTTCTGACCCAGAACCACATTCTTTGGTGGAAACGGGTCCAGGGCTGTGTTTCCCAAAAGCATCGTAAGCTTAAGTACATTGTAGACCCATTGAAACCAATGGAGCTACGATCAACTTACACTCTTAAAAATAAAGGTGCTTCACGATGCCATAGAAGAACCTTTTATGTCTAAATGGTTCCATAAAGAACCTTTAACATCTGCAGAACCTTTCTGTTTCACTAAAGGTGCTTTGTGGCGAAAGAAGGTTCTTCAGATTATAAAAAGGTAAGAAAGAGATGGTTCTTTGACTGAATGGTTCTTTGTGGAACCAAAAAAATGGTTCTTCTATGGCATCGCTGCGAAGAACCTTTTAAGAACCTTTATTTTTAAGAGTATACACAATGATTTTCTCCAGGGACTGATTTACTGATCAGATATCGACAGGAAAACTTTTTTCTTTGCTACAAGATGCTCAGTAGCCAGTGTTATAATTTAGTAATGATTTCATAATTTTATAATTTTAATTTTAGATAAGAGACACCATGCTATACAGAAAACAGAGTAGCATTAAACAGCAGACATTAAATACACTCTTAAAAATGAAGGTGCTTCAAAAGATTCTTCACAGCGATGCAATAGAAGAACCATTTTTGGTTCCACTAAGAACCATTCAGTCAAAGGTTCTTTAAAGAACCATCTCTTTCTTACCTTTTTACAATCTGAAGAACCTTCTTTCGCCACAGAGAACTCAAAGTTTCTTCTATGGCATCGTGAAGCACCTTTATTTTTAAGAGTGTAACTTCTTTAATAAGACTTTTACTAAACAATAAAAATACTAAAACAACTATTTTCACTCAAACAAAATTGTGCCAAGGTTCTAATAATAGGCATAATAGCTGCTGTTGGCTGGATTATTATTATTTTTATTATTATTATTATTATATGGGAGGTGCTCATATTAAATGTATTGCAGAAACAGCACAATATGCAAAATATTTTCTCCAACTCACTCAAAATATTTACAAGAATGCAAGCGTTCTCAAATTCTGTCTTCTATTAACTGGTCAGTCGGGTTAAAGCGGTCTGCTGGTTCCAGTGTTTTACCAGTCTTCGTTCATAATCTGCAAGTTAATCAGGTCAAAGTTAGCTTCTAGATCTTTATCTTTCACTTTGAGCTGAGGTAAATGTCTGGTAAAGTGCAAGAGTCAATGAAAAAAGGGTTTGAATGTACTGGTCACACTTTATTTGAAGGTCCAATTTTCACTATTAACAAACCATTAACTATGACTTTTCCCTCAATAAATTCCTAACTTGCTGCTTATTAATAGTTAGTAAGGTAGTTGTTAAGTTTAGGTAGTGGGTAGGATTAGGGATGTAGAATATGGTCATGCAGAATATGTGATTTATAAGTGCTAATAAACAGCCAATGTGTTAATAATAGCCATGTTAATAAGCAACTGGTTAATAGTGAGAATTGGTCCCTATACTGTTACCAGTGTACTGTTGTCTGTTTTCTCTGCCATTTTTGTACCTCCTCAATTTTATGAATAGTACATGTGTTTTTGTATGGATTGCAAAGGTCCTTAGCAAGCACCAGTCATTGTCAGAGGTCTATAATTAACTAGTATGGTGCATAAATTGCGTGGTTTTTATGGCTATAATCGATGTATGCAACCACTTGATGTTGGTGTGCATTAACGTATCAGCGTGTTCATCAAAAATCATATAGTGAGGTGCTGCATCCAATCAGATGGTGTCAGGCAGGGTCTTTTCTAATGGTTGTGGGATTTTAACCATATTTGCATGCTGCTTTCACTTTTTTAGATCAGTTGCTGTCGTTTATTTTCTTCTTGGTTTAAAAAGGAGGCCTTTCTTGCTACATTGCTTTTGAAATTCTTTCTACGTAAAATCTCCAATGGGTTTATTTACCTTATTATAATAACATTGAGCACAGAAGTGGATTTTTATCTTTCTTTTATTAGAAAAAAAAAAATTTATTCTAAACAAAATGTCAATTCTTCTTTGCTGTTCATGTCATTTTTATAATACATTTTATTCATATGCCATCATGATTACATGTTGCAAAACACTATACGTCCTTATTGACATGCAAGGTTGATCCGAAACTGAAAATGCTGCAAACAGTTGTTTACACCAAAAGGCACTGGCTCTTTTATACTCTGGGAAAAAAAATAAGAATGATACTAAATAATAATAAAATAAACAAACAGAATCATTCCCATCATTATTAGACATCTTACATTTATTCGACTGTATTTTCCACTGTGTTTGCATTTGAACTATAGGGGCAGATAAACGGGCGACTGCAGCAAGTCTCTCTTCCCGTAAGTGTTGGCTCCTACGTTGGTCGGCGCGTAGACGGTGCCGAGGGTGTTGCTGGATCGGACGAGAAAGTCTGCTAATCTCTGAGTCACACAGGTGGCTGTGTTACACTTCCGCTTTTCCATGTGATGACTGTGGGGAAGTTCAGGAGAATATAAAGCATTAGTCATGCGCCTCAATCAATTAAAACAACCTGAAAAAGATGTTGTAATGTCGTAATTAAGCAATATCGCAAGAGCGAGAATTGTACAATTTGAAATGAACCAATTCAAATTCAAAGACGCCATAATAGTTAATAATAGATTCATTTAACTGTAAACACATTAATAACTTTTTTTTTGTGATTGCCGTGGATTGCTAGCATGATGTTTCTTTTAATAATTTATAACAAAATGTTCAATTTCAGTCTTTAATTTATTCCCCCTCAAAAACGCAAGTCTACTTCAATGGTACTACGAGCTACCAAAATGGCAACATCTTCAACTCTGAATCATAATTGTTCATTATTTTGCACAAGTACCTGTTCACTGCAGTGAGGCCCCTTGGAGGCCGTGGCCTTGTAAAACTCACAAATGGATTGTCAGATAGATCTGTAACCAGCCATCCATCGACCTCTTGCGAGTCATCCGGCTTTTCGTTAGAGGAAAAGGAGTACCTGTCGACAAAAGAGGCCACAAAGCACCATCTCATCCAGAGCTGCTTAGAAAGTGCCACTTTCCCTGACCGTGACGATCTTCTGAAGTGGAGACGTGTTGCAAGTGGATAATTTGCGCCCGCTGGTCATATCACTTACACACACACTTCTCCACACTTGCAACACACTTGTTACATTTTGTTACAAGGATACTAAATAATCCGCTACCTCATGTGAACTTTTTTGTTAGGTGACCTAAAATAGCTATTTGATGTGGTAACATTGACATTACATTAATTATTGGCTAAAACAAAACAAAACAAAACAAAACAAAACAAAATAAAATAAAATAAAATAAAATAAAATAAAATAATAGAATAAAATAAAATAAAATATAAAATAAAATAAAACAAAACAAAACAAAACAAAACAAAATAAAATAAAATAAAATAAAATAAAATAAAATAAAAAAATAGAATAAAATAAAATAAAACAAAACAAAACAAAACAAAACAAAACATAATAAAATTATGGTACATATATAATTTACAGTACCTATCAATACATAGACGCTTTCTTATGACCAATTTCTAAATTTTATAATAATAACAGTGAAGTCATCAAAAGAAAATAACACAAATGGAGGAATGGGAATTATTTAGAGATGTTTTATATAGAATATAGATTGTCTAGATTGCAGATTGTCTTGGGATGTGCAGTATTTAATTTCTGGCTGATAGTGATAAGGGGGTAATTCATTTGAATAAATTATAACTAATAAATAGTATACTGTTTTCTTAAAAATAAAATAATAAGACAACAAAAAGACACTGAAAAAAAAATGTTTGCATGCTATAAGTGAATTTATACAACGCTATTATTATAATGTACAATATAAAACATGAATAAATATTTTCATAGGAGAAATCTGCTTTAAAAATAAAAATTAAGTCTATAATAATAAAGGAAGAAATATTATTAAAGGCAGTTTTATGCTTTAGCGAGACGTTTTTACACAAATGCACACAGCTCAGCAATAATTATGCACAGTATTCATTCATGTTCTTAAGGCATAAGATTTCGATGTCAAAACCTTTTAAAATAATGAAAAACATAAATTTAGTAAAGTGTGTCTTAACCTTAGACTGAATGGTAGAATGTTATCATTATCATATGAAACAAATAAAAGAGAAATTGTTAGCTATTTCTACCCATTTTAAAACCTAGATATTCATTTTGATTGAATAAAAAATGTGTTTAGATTAAATATTAAATAATATTTTTGACTTCAATAAAACCAGTTCAAATAGATGTTACCATTTATAAGTGACCATTGTTTTCAGTGTACTCATTAGACAAGTCTACAATCACACAGATAAATAAAATAAAAAATTCAATAGACAATACGTTTTGTTAATATGTTTGTATTTTATGCAGTAAAGTAATAGACAATATGTCAGGTAACCTAAAGTGTGCAACCTAAACCTATGATACCATCTGGATTAACTGATTCTAAATGAAAAGTATTATTTAATTTGTCCTAATCAACCTAACTACATCAGGTTAAACAAAAAAAAAAAAATTCTTAGTTTTAAGGGTCAGATTAGGGGCATAAAAAATAGATCAGTAATCAGATTTTTTTTTAAAAACACCCTAACAAAAGTAAAAATTTTTACTTTTTGCAATGAGTTAAAAGACTTGCCTGTTGTAAGGGACTGTGGCAACACATTGCAGCATCACAAGGAAGATCAGGATCTGGGAGGGCAGTTTCAGATGATACATGGCAGACAGGAATACTTGTATTTGTTCTTGTGCAAAAGAAAAAAAAAGAGCATTAGCATTTTGTGGACATTTCAGTGACATTTTCGGAGTTTTGTACCACCTCATCCCCTTCAGTAAAGCTCAAGGTGTTTTTAACTCATATTACAGTTGACAAAATGTAGTGCTATTTTACATTTGTCGACATTTAGCATCATTAATATTAATAAAATGTTTTTATTATTGTTTTTGAACTTTCAAAACTAAAAACAAACTCTTTTAAAATAATGCTGAGCCTAATGATAATCCAAAGATATTTTATTGAAAAGGTAAGAGTACTCACTTCCAGCGGTTTCAAACCAGTGGACAGCAGCTCCTGAAGGTGCCGGCGTTGTCTCTGTTTTTCACACAAACACACTCACACACTCACTCCATCCTCTCTGTTATAGGCTCCTACCCTCAACCACTTGTGACATCATCGCACTCCTCCAAATATAGCCCTCCATTTCCAGTAGAGATCGAGAGGGGGGTTAGCTTGAAGATTTCAAACTCACAGTGAGGGTCAAAAGCGGCGTTGACGCTCATTATGACATTTGTTGTGGACATCATTATTGACTGCCTTTACGTCACAATGCTTCAGATGACTTTGAGTAAAGCCTTTCTACAATGTGTGTGTGTGTGTGTGTGTGTGTGTGGTTGGTACCTTCATGTGCTCATTGCTCACCTTCATGTGCTCATGTGCTCACTTTCTACATTCATGAGCACATTTGGCTCATTTTAATTATCGTTTCTGAAGAAAAATCAGTGCTGTACCTGGAACAACTTCTTCAAAATATTATAAATGTCAAGGTCAAGCCTCGAGTCAGGCCTCGTTTCTTTGTATATCTTTTTATTTATTTATTTTTCCATTCAAGATTATCTAAAAAGTGCCAGAATCTCTTCAAAGCTTTACCTTTCTTGTAGCTCAATACTTTCCCCTTCCCAGGGATTCAAGAAGCAATGACTCACTCTTTATTTTAAGTCAGAGAACAAAAAAAAAAAGTTTCACCCAGAAGCCACCAACATCCACAGGGACTGAAATGTATCACACATGAAATCATTATGTGTTGTAACAGAATGGAAAAGGTGGAAAACTTACAGAAATTTACACAGAAATTAAAATTCTTGAAATTTTCTCTTGGAGATGGGGCTTTTTGAAGCTTGAAAGCCTTCATTCAGTTTCACAGAAGAAAGAAAGATGGGTTTAGAATGACATGAAATGTTTTGTTTTTGTTGTTGTTGAAAATTAGTCAAGTTTACAATAGTGACTTTAAATCACAAAAAAAAAATCACCAGACTTTTCCGCTAATTCGCAACTGTAAATATGTTTAAAGACATTTCCAACGTGTAGATTTATTTTGTGTTTTTACTTGTAGCATTTTGAACATTTTTAGTCCAGCTAAAGCAGCTGATTTTGCTTTTACATTATACAAATATACTGTAAAAGGAAGTGGCACATCACAAAACACACCAATGATCAGCCTAAAATCAATACTTTACATAATTTAATTTTCCATAAATAAATGTTACTTAGATTGTTCCAACCAAAAATGAGGTGGTATGTATGATATTTACCAGTGATTATTATGATCTCAGTACAAATACTGCAGTTAGTCTACAGTATAGTTGCAAACATAACACTCACTATTGTCTAAAATCATGATGCTCAGGACTGCAGGACTGTAAAATGTAGGCTATTTTTTCAGATGCTTATTTTAGAAAAAGAAAAGGTTACACTATTTAAACGAGGTTTAAATAAACATTGTTTATATATATATATATATATATATATATATAAGTGTTAACTAAATACATTTACTCTAGACATATTAAGAAAATATATTTTTCTTTAATATCATTTTTGGAATATACTGTCACCACATGTTAGAAATCATCCATTGCATACTAACAGGAAAAAAAAATCTCCAACGGAGATTAATGTATGCATTTAGGGGCATAAATATGTATCTACTGTATATAGGGCATATTTATTGATTTATTTATTTATGCTATACACAGAAGAAGAAGTATTTGTGTGTGTGTGGTTCAGGTATACTCTACGTTATGGGGACAAAATGTCCCACAAAGATAGCAATATCCAAAATCCTTGTCCTTGTGGGGACATTTTTTGGTCCCCATGAGAAAAACAGCTTACAAATCATACTAAGTGATGTTTTTTTTTTTAATCTAAGAATGGCAGTCGTTTTTGTGAGGGGTAGGTTTAGGGGATAGAAAATACAGTTTATAGAGTCAGGGCCGGGTTGATGCACAGGCCTACTGGGCACGTGCCCACAGCACTAGACCAGTGGGGGGCCCTTCTGAAATTCCATTCGATTTTAACCGATGGGGAGCTGCTACTTCAGAGCGTATAATTTTCTTGTGAAGAGAGGATGAAGTCTAAAGAGGTAGTCTCCGTTCCCCAAGCCTGTCTCAACAGGAAGTCTGCTCCCATATTCAAACACCCTAGAATGTAGTGAGAGCAGCCTGCCCTGGGCCCAAAGTAGGGTATAACATGAATAATGGCCACTAATGAAAACCCGCTGATTTATAAATGACCAGTGGTGTAACACCCTGTGCACTGAATTCGCTGTTCACTCTGTCACCCTTTTTCCCCCCACTAGCAACGCCCCTGTATACTGTTGTGTTGTCCATCTGGTCATGTGGCAGCCCTACAGGTCAATTTATTTGCCATGTGAGAGGATGGCTCCCCGAGAGTCCACAGGCTGGCCTTGAGGACCATGCCCCTATAAGTAAGGCATCCGTAACACCCTTACTCAAGAACTGGGGTTATATCCACAAAAGAAGGGTACAAAAGCAACTGTGCAAGACCCTTACTTCTTGCAAAGGGTGTGAAAGCCAAAGTATTGGCTTCATATAGAGCAGACCCAGCAGAATTACTGGGATTGTGCTGCCATGAACATAAAGATGTCCACAGAAGTAAGAATCCGCTGAACATGAGCGGGGGACCGGCCGGGGAGCCTCCATCATGGATGAATCGCATTGTACCACAGAAAAATTGTCTTCTGCCTTGCTGAGAGTACACTTTTGAAGTTAATTCTGAGACCTAAACATCTTAAGTCAGCAAGAACAAGTGGCAGAGCCAGAGGGGTGTCCAGGGTGCCACCCCAAAATTTAATATGTTCCTATTTCATTTTCTTTTTTTAATCGTGCTGAAATAAGCATTTGTTTTAGCCTCAAACTGAAGGACGCAACGCGTCTGGTGTGCCGCATCGCGCTTCATGAGAAGTAGAGTTGAGTGTCATCAGCATAGCAGTAATAAGAAAAGCCATGCTTCTGAATGACAGATCCTAATGATGACATGTAGACGGAGAAGAGAAGTGGTCCAAGCACTGAGCCTTGAGGAACCCCAGTAGCACGAAGTTGTGACTTAGAAACCTCACCCCTCCAAGACACCCTGAAGGACCTTCCTGAGAGGTAAGACTTGAAACACAGGAGTGCGGTTCCTGAGATGCCCATCTTTATGAGGGTGGACAGGAGGATCTGGTGGTTGACTGTGTCAAAAGCAGCAGACAGATTCAGCAAGATGAGTACTGAGGATTTGGAAGCTGCTCTTGCCAGTCTCAGGGCTTCAGTAGCTGAGAGTAGAGCAGTCTCAGTTGAGTGGCCGCTTTTGAAGCCAGATTGGTTGTTGTCAAGGAGGTTGTTCTATGCAAGAAACATAGAGTGTAAGAGTTGAACATAACTCACTCAAGTGTCTTTGCAATGAATGGAAGAAGGGATACTGGAAGTGGGGTTACCCGAGCCTGCTTAAATGCTGATGGAAATGTACCAGTGTGAAGAGAGGTGTTGATAATGTGAGTAAGCGCATGTATAACTGAAGAAGAAATGGCCTGAAGGAGGTGAGTGGAAACTAAGAAAGTAGAAATCCTTTTCTACAGTCTGCAGGACTCAGGTCGACACATTTGGCAGACGTCACCACACTGCCAAATGACTGGAGAAATGTATCAAGTGCTCACTCTCATCTATCTGATTGACGTGGGGCAGAGCTTGTCTGGCCACCCAAGAGGATAGATTTTAAATCCAGCTTGACCTTGGGCTGCTGGTGAGATGTTGCTCAAGGCTACAACGCCCAGTTCACGAAGATGTCGGGCTCGGGCAACAACACTAAACTTCTGCTCCACTCAGTGATGCTGGAGAGACAGGCCTTGGGTAGTCTCGTGTAGCCAGACCTTCAGACTGATGGCAGAAGGTCTGGAATCCATGGCAGATTTCATTGGCCAAGTCCCATGAGGCTGTTTGACCGACATGTCAAATATCCAATCACAGTTTTTTTCATTCAGAGTCACGTTTCGGGGCGTGGAAATGGCGCCACAATAACAGACCGGTGTGTAAAACTCTTGGACGTATTTTAAGGATTCTATGCCGCAAACTTGAAATATTTCACATGCTTTTGAAAATCCAGTGTTTAGTTGATCCTGATAAGCACTCATCGTCACATTTGTAAACACGACGGCTTTCTTCTTCTATGAGGGGGTTTGGCATCACAGCCTCTTTGTTTTCAGGTGGAACGTTAAAGAACGCGACACGCACGTCTCCCGGAAATCCTGTACACTTCAACCAGTCAGAGGACGACTTCGAAACTCCTGAAGTGTTTCCAGCTAAGTGTGCTGTATGCATCAGACGTTCAGCCAGCAGTCCGTGGGTGTGACGTCTGAGGCTGAGACTAGGCATTGGGTGGCTGTTGGAAGCCACAGGATTAACTGCCAGAAAGCTACAGTATCTTAATCCCGTATCTTATTAGAAAAATTATCCCTCAAGACATTATTTTTCTAATAATTCAACAAGCCGTCATAGATTATTCCTTACTTGTATAATACTTACGTAGAGTATTATGAGAGGAAGCTCGACTGAGCGAGTTCCTGTGTTTCATACATTCTTCAAGTATTCATTTTCTCATCAACATAAAAAGCAGAGATTTCTGGGCATGCATAATCATCTATGTATGGAATTCCCAGAGGGCCGATGCTGGCTTCACTGATGCCACGCATAATGTTTTCCAACAACGCGATCACCCATGTGGGCAAGATTTCCCCTTTTTAGCATATATCATGCTCTGTTAGGTATTTTTCTGAATTGTACAATTAAAATATCCCACATGCTTTTCCACATTTAACCACGCATTACCAGAAACAAGCTGTTGAACAATATTCTGGGTGTCAGATGACCATGTGGAGCTCACTGTGAAATTATCAGCATCATCAGTGTGGGTGGCAGCTGTATAGTACTTGTACCTGTCAGAGGGGAGAAAATGAATGCATTAAGGAGTAAGTTATTACTTTTTTATTACGTTTTTTGTCTTGAAAATGGTCTAAAAGTGTTTCAATTGGTATATTTTGGGACTGTGGAACTAAAGTACATAACCGATTACCTACCAATAAATTAAACTATTATTATTTAACATATGTTTTATTAAGATTTACAGAGCGCTAATAAAATAAATCATAATAAATCATCAGTCTCTGTGCCATTTCTAAAGTATCAACAGTAATTGAGTCACATTACAGCATCAATGGTGTGACTCACTGGTATAAGTGCTCATCTAATGGGTGAGCCTCTGCTCTCATTTCTCACTGGAGCTCAACACATCACTACTCACCCATTTCAAAGCTGCCATTGATGATACCAGCGGAAGAGCTTTGAATCTCAAAGTGCCTCTCAAACTGAGTTATGGTGCTTTTGGTGTAACTCCTTGTCAGCAATTTATAGAAATAACAGAAGGCAAATACACCAATAAAGATCTTTCCACACACAAGGACAGAAGAAAGATTAGAGTTTTTGGTCACACTTTATTTTAAGGTGCAATTTTCGCTATTAATAAAACCATTAACTACGACTTTTGCCTCAATAAACTCCTAATTTGCTGCTTATTAATAGTAAGGTAGTTATTAAATTTAGGTATTGGGTAGGATTAGGCATGTAGAATATGGTCATGCAGAATTTGTGATTTATAAGTACTAATAAACAGCCAATATGTCAATAAAAGGCATGCTAATGAACATCTACTGTAGTTAATTGTGAGAATTGGTCCCTAGGAGCTGGAGTGTTTACAAGAAAGAATCTGGACCTTGAGCATTGATTCTTATATAAATATTGTTTCTTAAGCGGCAAATCAGTATATTACAGTGATTTCTTAAGTATCATGTGACACTGAAGGATGTAGTAAGGGTAAATTACCACATTAAACATTTAGATAAACTTGAGTGTCTGCTGTTAAGGTTTGTTAGATAGAATGTGAACCAAGAATGAGTATGAATGTAATGTCATGATGGTTGGTTTCAATACATAAATAGTATATTGCAAGTAGACACATTTTGAATGACTATTTACAGCAGGGGTTCTCAACTCTGGCCCTCGAGGTCCACTTTCCTGCCGAGTTTAGCTCCAACTCTAATCAAACACACCTGACCAAGCTAATCAAGGTCTTCAGGATTGCTACAAAGTTACAAGCCGGTGAGATTGATGAAGGTTGGAGTTGAGAACCTTTGATTTACAGTAACCTTATATCAGGGATCTCCAACCCTGATCCTGGAGAGCTACCGTCCTGCAGACTTTAGTTCCAACCTTGCTCCAAAACACCTGCCTGTAATTATTAAATATCCCTGAACACCTTGATTAGCTGGTTCGGGTGTGTTTGAAGCTGAAATCTGCAGCATGGTAGCTCTACACGAGCAGGGTTGGAGAAAACTTTGAATTCTCTTGCACTTCGGATTCACTCACTTCAGGGGAACACAACACTTTTATTTTCCTTTTTCTCTCCATCACCATGTGCCTTGGGGAATTCGTTTATAGAATTGTACTGTTGAATAGCTCACAAGAGGGATTTGCCAGAACACTATATATTTTTTGTAAGGGTCCCACTCACAGTTGCTCACAGTGCTCCTCTGTGTGACAGTTAAATCCAAAGTGTTTATCAACTTTGACCCTAGTCTGTCCGCTCAGTGTAATGTTACCCAAAAAGCTAATAGGGCCTTGGCCTCTCTGCTAATGAAATGGGTACTTGTGATGATGAACACATCCTCTTCATTACCTCAACAACTCTCACTGATGAGTCAGTCAAGATCATATCTGTCATTTTCAATCAGGAATAGGCACATGGACTGAATATAACATTCCTAGATTGTCCTAAATACCTGTGGCAATGACTGAGAGCTGTTGTTGTGTTAGGAGTGGCTGTTATACAAACGCATGACAAAAATGGCTTCCAGCTATAATGAAACTCAATAAAGGGATAATTCATCTCAAAATGAAAAGCCTGTCAACATTTCCTCACCCTCATATTGTTTCTAAACATGTAGCCTATGTATTTCTGTTTACAGAACACATTCAAGAGGAGTTTCAAATCACACGTTTAGGCTTTGGGCTGGTAATTAAAGAGGCAGGCATTACAGCAATTAACAGCAACAAGTAGGCCTACTTAACAAGCAATTAGCCCTAAATATGCAGCACTCACGGCTGTGTTCCACTTCAAATTTTATATGGCCTTCCCTCACTAACTTTGCTTCATCTCGTGGACTCAGATGTACGTCACTGCTTATTTTGTGTGAGTGGCCACTTCAGCTGGAACTTGAGCAATAGGTTTAAATGGAATGCCCTGAGCCCTTGATCACTTAGAATCTCTTGTTCTTACACAATTTACAACTGAAACATCAATAAGTTTTAGTATCATATATATATCGCTAATTTCTACCAGGTGTTTCAAAGGCTCGATTGCATTCATACAGAATCACTAAACTGCATAATTTACCATACATCATCACATCTACAATTTATCAATAACAACATCAATATATTTTATCAATATGTGAGTTACTGTTTGTAAATAGCTATATAGTTCATTAGAACTTGCAACTGTACAGTGTGTTTGCCTTTTTTTATACTGTTGCACAAAACAGTATGTTTCACACAACTAATTTTTGTGACAAATGTTGATGTCAGTTTCAATGCTACAAGAAATTTACGGTGGCCGAGAAGTGCAAAGCAAATCACAATTCTGAAAACAAAATAACAAATTACAAACGCAAATGCAAGTCTACAAAACAAAATAACAATTCAGAAAGCACAACAACAATTCAGAAAACATTATAACAAGTCAGAAAACACAA
>NW_015661891.1:452869-454171 GCF_001515625.1 Sinocyclocheilus rhinocerous | reverse complement strand
GAACTTTTTTTCCTCCCTTTTCAAATCTCGTATCACATCGTAAAGGCATTTATTTTCAATAAAAATTAAGGAAATAATCTAAAAGTTGAAAATAAAGTATCGGGTAGGGTTTGGGTAGGTGTAGGGAGGGCTTTATTGTACCAATAAGGTGGCATCCATTTAATAATTAAAATTAAAATTATAATTTACACTCAATACGTTATTATTGCATACTGTTTTATAATGTACTACAATACTGAAGTGCAGATAATTGCCACTATTTGCAACAAGTAGTATACTTGATAGTAGAAATCCTGCTATTTTAACATAGTGTAAATAGGTATTTGCACTATGTGTAAATAGCATATTGCTAAAAATACTGCTATTTTCACTTAGTGTAAATAGAATCCATTGCTAATACGAGATTTGAACAGGGAGGAAAAAAAAGTTCGGCAAAAGGCGGGATCGAACCCGGGTCGATCGCGCCAAGAACACGCACTTGTCCATCTGCGCCACTGGAGCTGATGGTTTACTGCCACTTTTAACTAAATGTAAATAGACACCCCGTATTTTTTATTCCAGAGTGAGGGCAATTCATACAATACATTTAAACTGAGCTACTTTAATACCATCTCCGAACTTTCTACCACGACTCTGCTGTTCTTCGGCTGGTTCTTTCCTGTATACGTTGATTGACAGATGTCTCGTCCAGTCAGCGGTGAGTAATCCCAAACCAATGGCGTTGTCTCAAACTATACCTACCTTTTCCGGTTTGTCTGATTTGTTGTTGTGTTTTCTGACTTGTTATTTTGTTTTCGAATTTGTCATGTGTTTTCTGACTTATAATGTTTTCTGAATTGTTGTTGTGCTTTCTGAATTGTTATTTTGTTTTTTAGACTTGCATTTGCGTTTGTAATTTGTTATTTTGTTTTCAGAATTGTGATTTGCTTTGCACTTCTCGGCCACCGTAGGAAATTGTATGAGAACTGCAAAAATCCCAATTCTGAGTACAAAGTAAAAAACAAAAAACAAAAAACAAAAAAAATACTTTTGATCATTATTTGATTCATGACGCATCATCAGTGAAGCAACTGATCACACTAATACATTATACCATTATTATTGTTTTTTTATTATGAATATTAATCAATGCAACACAGTAATGACATGAGTAAGCAAGTGAGAACTTTAAATTAAAAATTATATTTAAAACATTTATGTATTGGTGGGAAATCACCATGTGCCCATTTGGACAGTTGCATCTTCCTCTGTTTTTTTTTTTTTTTTTCAGTTTATATATATATATATATATATATATATTGA
>NW_015661891.1:450980-452840 GCF_001515625.1 Sinocyclocheilus rhinocerous | reverse complement strand
TGCCATGAGTACAGTGAAAATTACATATATATATATATATATATATATATATATTGATGCAGAACATTATTTTAGAGTTTTTTTCCTATTCTGGATCACATAGCACAGGGTGTTGGAGTTCTCCATCCTTGGACATTTGCTTATCGTTCTGTACTTTCCTCTTAATCTGTGTGGTGACAATCCATAACAGGGTATAGCTAATTGTCCGCAGAGAGCTGATCAGTCCCAGAAATAGGTACCTGATGGGGTCGAATTACAGTTTATTATACATTAATCAGGGTTTCTTTGCATTCAAATTAGGGCTACATAGAATAGTCCTGCCAGATCTGCTCACCTAAAAGTTTCAATGTCATACATTCTGCATGCACCACTTCCACCGCATTTCTTCTGGCCCCATTTCAGACAGGTCGAGTCAATAAGAGCACCAAAGCAAATGGGAGCAGGAATACCACCTTTAAAAGAGGGAAATTACATTAAAAACAATGCTGTGGCTTAATGTGTGTCTAAGACAAGAAAAATATAAACATCTGTGAAATAATTTGTACTTTTTCCTCATAAAAACAATGTTTTGCACTATTAGCAGTTCCAAACATAAACTTACCAAAAACTCTTGAAACTAACAGAAATACACCCACTGAGAGAGACTTCAGTGCAGGATCCACAATCCTGCAAGAACATATTTCATACAACATTAAAACTTTTACCAAAAAATTAAAAAATAAATCATCCATACAATTCCAAATTTTTATTTTTAAATAAAATAAAATCTCATAACCCATTTCAAATCTACAAATTTGTATGAAGTTTCTGGCCTCAATGTATTGTGAATAGGGTTGTCAACCTTGACTCTTACTCACAGCTTGTTTTTTTTTTTTTAAACATTAAAGGTTGTACAATATGTGAAACTGAATCAAATACAATAAATGCAACTGAAAATATGGAACAAGTAAATGGAGCATCTGCCTGACAATATGATGGAAACAAATTAAACAGAACCTCAATGAGACGAGGAAGAAGGGAACAGTGCCCAGACAGTACACAGAGAAGGCGAGAGACTGCAGTGCCAGATAGATGTAGAACATTTTAGTGCAGCTAGTCTCTCGTGAACACTGTCCAAGCACTGCAGAGGAGTTCCCAGAAGTCAGTCCCCAGCTCTGGATACATGTACAGCCATGGAATGTCTGACAAACATGTGTAAGTAAGTAAGTAAATAAATAAATAAATAAAAATATGTGACAAAGAATCTGTGGTCAAGAGTTAAAAGTAGTTGTTCACCATATTCTGCTCTGCCCCCCGAGTGGAATTGCAGCCAGCATGACATGGAGAGATGTAGGTCACTCCGTTCTGTCCACACACTGGATCCCATTGGAAGTCAGGACACCCACAGTCAGTATTGCATGAAGTGAGTAAACCACGGCTTATATCTTGAACTTCAATAGATCTGCCACATCAACAATTTATTTTATTATACTATATATACCTGTGACCCTAAGTAGGACAAGCGATTTGGAAAATGGACAGATTGAATGGACAGAAAGTGTATATTTTCCATGATGCAATAACATTTATAAGATGAGTATAATTAGAAATAAAAAAATACCCTTGATAGGGCACCGTGACCCCAGCGACATCTATGTTTTCACAGCTGAGAGCAAAGTAAGGTATGGTGCAAACCAATGAGGTTACAGAGGAGAAGAACATCAGTCTTGTAGATCCCAGCAGACTCAGTTTAAACCTCTTCATAATCCAACCACTTAGGAACATACCCAGAGCCACTGACGGAATAGACGTGACTCCTGTACATATAAGCACAGCTAGTTTAAACAGCCAGCCAGCCAGCCAGCCATCCAGCCAAAAAAA
>NW_015661891.1:423576-448576 GCF_001515625.1 Sinocyclocheilus rhinocerous | reverse complement strand
CCAGAGCATTCTTACTCTCCTGTTCAAATCTTCCCAAGTCTTCTCTTTCATTGCCCACTTAGCTAAAATCCCTGAGTCATCCTAGTTTGATGGCCTATCTGGGTTTTCTTGCTCCACTGGGTTTTCCTAAGCCACCTGCAAGTCCTCTGGTTCCTTCAGATCTCCCTAGGCCTCTTACTCCCCATGGTCTTCTGCTCAACCGGTGCTAAACAGTGTGGTCCTCTGCTCCAGACCCAACAGACTCTCTGACCCTACCCTGGTCCATTACTATATTCATGTACCATGGTATTTACATGATACTCCGGTACTTTAAAGAGTAAGTACTACCATGGTAAATGTCATAGCAAAGAAAGTAATATTTTTCTTCTTGTTGATACTTTTTTTTGTGAGTGACTACTAAGGTGGGATGTATTTTAATTTGGCAGTATACCAATTTTAACTCACCTTGATTCACTAAGCCAATGTCCACAAAGAGACTAGCACACAGAGATCCAAGTGAGTAACCAAAAATTGGCCCAATCACTCCAAGTGTGTGCAGACAACCTACAGAAAAGAAAAATATAACAAAATAAACTAAATCACATGTGAAACATGGGTAGCTTTGATATGATCAAAAAAATAAAATAAATAATAATATATATATATATATATATGTGTGTATAAGAAAAACAATCATTTTCTCACCAATGTAAAAAGCAGAGTTTTCTGGGCGTGCATAATCATCTATGAATGACATTCCCAGAGGGCCGATGCTGGCTTCCCCAATGCCACGCAAAATGTTTCCAAACAGTACAATCACCCACGTGGGTGAGCTTTCCGCTTCCCCTTTTAGACACCCTATTCAACCCATATAGTGTGCTCTGTTAGGTATTTTACTGCATTTTACAATTACAATATCCAACATGCGTTCTCACATATTCACCACATATTACCGGAAACAAGCTGTTGAACAGTACTCTGGTTGTCAGATGAGCATGTGGAGCTCACTGTGAAATTATCAGCATCATTACCGTGGGCGGCAGCTGTATCGTACTTGTATCTGTCAGAAAAACAGACAGAAAAAAAAATACAAAATTACATATTATCTATACTTATTGCCTAAAAAGAGCACCTTTGAATGAACACAATGGCTTAAATACATCTCTTTTATGATGGACATGTTTTTAGTATCTGAATTAAAGTTAATTTGGGTGGTATATAGTCAAAGCGTGATAGAACTATCATGAGGATCTACAGATGACTTTTTTTCTTTTTTTGAGTCATTAACCAGGAACTTTTCTTGCAAATGTTATAAAAGTTTTTCAAAACCATGTGAAACTGAACATGAATACAAAAAGAACATTTCTAAGGATTTGCACGTGTGTTTTAAGTTAGATGTTTAAGGGATCTTTCCTATTCTTCATTGTGGACACTCAGTTTGTCATTGACTGATAAATGTTACTCACTGGCTCATGATGAATTGAGGTAAAGCCATTAATAGTGTCCCTACACCCATCAACAGGACCCCTGCTCCAATGATCTTGGGCCTATGAAACTTAGCGCCAAAGTAGCTAACAACAGTAATGACCAACAAATTACCTGCAAGCAAATGTTATGTTATTTAACAAGTTATATTTTGTTTCACAGCATACCATCAATCAAATATCCCATTTTTAAAGTATGAACGGCCTTTCCGTCACATTAAAGCATCAACGGTGTGACTCACTGGTATAAGTGCTCTAATGGCTGAACCCCGTCCCTCATTTCTCACTGGAGCTCAACACATCACCACTCACCCATTTCAAAGCTGCCATCGATGATGCCAACAGTAGAGCTTGGGATCTCAAACCGCCTCTCAATCTGAGTGATGGTACTTTTGGTGTAAGCCCCCGTCAGGGATTTTGTGAAATAACAGAAGGCAAGTAAACCAATAAAGATCTTTGCAGACACAAGGGCAGAAGAGAGATTAAGTGAGTATTTTATAGTCTTGTTGTTGTTGTTACATCAGAATTTATCATAGTATTTGTCAGAAATATTTAGCTATAGCCATTATTTTTCACCATTAAAACAAATGATCAGCTTATAGTGGTTTAATTAAACTTAGATTGTGGCATATTGTCAAAAACAATGTCTCTTGCCTTTAGAGTTGGAGAACAGCATTTAGTTTGAGGTGTTTTCTGATTGCGACCTGAGTACTCAATTGTTCTGGGCTCAATGGACCTGTCTGGACTGCCCTCCACTGTCATGATGAACTATGAGCCATGAAAGAGGTGCAAAATCATGAAATCATGAACAATTTTGTTACTGTTAAACTGCCTTGGTGTCTAATGTAATGTGTCTAATTTTTGATCTCTCTCTCTCTCTATATATATATATATATATCATCCTGACTACCAGCTATGGAGTTTTGTCCACTGTAGAGGACATTATGTTTTAACGATTTCTCTGAGACGTTACATGTCACAGTTTTAAGTCTGGATGTCCTGTACAGAGCACATTCAGGGCTTTCCAGAGATACCAAATGATTGGATGTTTCACCATGACCACTCCCTCTCCTTGGTCTTTAAATATGGCTGACATTCATTTAGCAGGACGTCGATTTCATTCATGTCCACTGTAGAATACACCAGGACTTAAAGCATGTTTATTACACATTTTGGGAGACACAACAAACGAATAGAGAAAAAATTATATATCAATATTCCTATTAAATATTAGATATTATTATGAAAATCTTGCTAATTATTACTCCCATTATTGCACTTATTTGTTCATTCTATGTTGCCCCAAAAACAAATTAATATGCAAATTAGATACAGTTTATAGATACATTGCATATAATGGAAAATTTGTTTATGGCCATTTTACACACATTTTGCATAAAGAAAAAAGTTTTTTAAAAATATCTTTCATAACATAGTTGAGAATCATCTTTATATAAAGTTTGGTATAAAAAATGGAAATTGATTTCTGGTTAAAACAAAAATCCCACTCTTTTTGCCTTTTCAATTTTATTTTCCAAAATTTTTCTTATGCTCTAAACAATGTAATGACATGACAAAATACTAAATTCACAATACTGTTTTTTCCTGGTAGTCAGGAGGATATATATTCCAATATGCCAATGTATTCACTTCAGAGGTGGTCCAAAAGAAAAATACATTGTAATCAAATGCAAACAAACATTAAAATATAATATTTGAATGATATTAAAACACTCACATATCCAGTGGTTCCTTCACATAGAGAGGAGGCACTAAAATGTAGAAATATTTCCAAATGAGCAATCTCTAAATGCGACTTTATATGTACATTTACATTTTGTCATTAACTAGCACTGAGTAAACCTTTAACCCAATTGTAGATCAACCTGTACAGTACAGTTTGTAATGTGCCCAATTGTGTCAAGTGTTTATATGGCGAAATGTATAAAACTCAAGAAATTTTTAAACAGAGACAATTAAAATAAGATGAGACATTAACAGCATTTAACAAACACCAACCAACAAGAACACAGAGTGACACCAACCAACACATATCTACTTATTTATGGTGCAATGTGTATGCTGGCAGTCTCTCTGTTTTTAGTGATGTGTGTGCATTCACGTGTGCATTATTTGCCTTAAAAAAGTAAACTTAGGGTAAACTTGCAGTTAATATGTGGTAAATGTTGGCAAAGAAATCTTTCTTTGCCACTTTCTTACAAATAACTGCTACAGGTTTACAACGCTTCACTGGTCAACCAGCAGCAAACCTTTAGCAATAATGGACAGTTTGCTGAAACTGACAGACCTGACCATTTTTGATCTCTACAGGCAACCCTTTTTACACAACTTATTATGTAAGCATGCTTTATTAATTTGTGACTTCACTGCAGTTAAACTGTGGCCATTTTTTAAAATAAATTATTTCCCCTGTTCAGATACATTTACTACATAAAGGTGTTTCATTTTATGTCATAAAAGTCTTCAATGGGAAGTAGACTGTAAAGAAGATCGCTGGTTCACAAGACCAGTTCACAACAAAAGCCATATCTAAATCCATAAAGTTTTAAAAATATAAAAGGACAACAGAGGAACATTATTGTTGGAAACACTTTCAGAGTGATGTTTACACACATATATATATATATATATATATTTAAATGCCAAAAACACAAAAATAATTACTAAAATTTGACTAAAATGTAAAAGTGAAAGCAAAAAAATGTTATTCAAAACACAAACTATAATAGTAACTGAATAATACTATAATAGCACAACTAAAGAATTCTCTTTGAATTAGCAATGTTATCGTCAGTTAAATGCTAATATGTTTATCATCATAGTTAATTTGAACAGGCCACAACAAAAACAATAAATAGCAGTGGGTGAAACAAAGAGAGATCACAGAGTTCCATCCAAATCCATTCATAACTATGTTCTCAAACATTAAACTGAAGCAAACTACAACACACATCTCATACTTATTCAGAGAAATAAGTATTCTCAGTGACAGCAATGTGTAGTGCAACATCTTGCGCAAACTCAGCTGTTAATGGACAAATGAATGCATGCATGACAGTTCAATCTTCTTCCATCATGTTTGGACTTAAAGCGTTCGAAATATTGCCAAAGGTATTCTGGTTGTGGTTTGGTAAGTGAATGATGCATTGTTAAAACTTTAATGACACTTTTCTAAATGTGTGCTTGGCCGTCCATTCTGAGTCTCCGTCCTGTTTCAGGGAAGGCAGCAACAGACACAACCAGTCGGAGCCTGCGGCCCACTACAGGTGAGACAGCAACCGATACCTCAGTTCTGAGTCTGAGTCCTGTCAAGGAAAGGACTGTAACAGATCAACCTCTGTCCAGAGAGACACTAACAGAAACACCAAAGTTCTGAGTCCTTCCTGAGTCCTGTCAGGGAAAGGACACTAACAGAGCAGGTTCTGAGTCTGAGTCCTGCGAAGGCAGGGACACTAACAGATCAACAAGTTCTGAGTCTGAGTCCCGAAAGGGAATGGACAGTAACAGATCAACAAGTTCTGAGTCTCCAGCACGTCCAGAGAGACACTAACAGAAACACCTCGGTTCTGAGTCTCTGGCCTGTGAAGGTGAGACTGTAACAGACACAAACTTTCTGAGTCTGAGCCCCGCAAGTGTGAGACAATAGCAGATCAAACTCCTTTCTGAGTCTTCCATCCTGAGGGACAGAAACATCAACGTTCTGAGCCACTGGCCCATGCAGGAAGAGGCAATAACAGATACCAAGTCCTGAGTCTCCAGATTGTGAGGCAGCAACAGATACGACCATGTTCTGAGCCTCAAGGAGAGGACCAAGTTCTGAGTCTCTAGCCCAGAGAGGCAGAAGACACACAGACCTTTGCAACAAGGTTACGCTCCGGCGAGCAAACCTTCACTTCAAGGTACTTTTGCTTGCGTGTTCCAGGCAAGAACCTTCTGCACCTACTCCAGGGCAACATCTGTGTGTTCCAGATTTTAGGACCCTTTGGTGCTCCAGGAGATCAGCATCCTACAGTGCTTTGTGTTCCAAGGCTGTTGAAACGGATTCCTGCTCCTTTCCCCACTGCATCGTTACCAGCACAACCAGTGGATGAAGTCACCGCTACCGGACTGCTCACTCAACCACAGAGAACGTAACTATCACTTATACAAACCTCTTCCAGAGACCTTGGCATTGTTGTATGTTATCAGTATATGACTTTTCTAATTTACAATAGATTAATGTTTCTCAACCCTGGTCCTGGGCGCCCCCCAGCACTGCACATTTTGTGTGTCTCCCTAATCAAACACACCTGATTCAACTCTTTAGCTCATTAAAAGAAACTCCAGGACCTGAAATGGGTGTCAGATAAGGGAGACATACAAAATGTGCAGTGTTGGGGGGCGCTCAGGACCAGGGTTGAGAAACACTGCATTAGATGTTATATAGCTGATTGCAGTTGATAACTAATAATCTTTCACATATTTGTTTGATGCATAATAAGGTTCTTCAGCTTATTTGTTTCAGAGTAGAAACAATTTTTCTTTCCAGATAATGTAAGGCGCTCTGATTGTTTTTGTTGTAGAATACGATAGGGGATATATTCACACGTTATAGAAACGAAAATGATGGTGTATAAAATTGATTTTAAGATAAAAAAATTAGACGACAAAGAATTAACTTGACGGTAGCACCGACATATCAACACCCAACATAATCACTTGCATTTTATGCAACTTATGCACTTTATTCCTTTTTCGTTTATGGTATTCCTTTAGCAGCTGTTGATTACTCTTGTCTATCTTTTGTTAATACAATCTATTTTATTACACTTGTGTCTTCCTTGTGTTGATGATACAGAAAGAGGTTCTACAAGTTTGAGATCCCACCAATCTTTCTTATGTGATGTACTCATAATCACACCTTAAGTAACACGTGATCCAAAAATCATAACGTTATTGGTGACGTGAGTAACCATCACTACACTATTTCACCTCCCTAGGTTGGTGAAAGCAAATTCACTACAAAAAGAACTGAGATTTATTTTTTTCTAATACATTTATTAAGAGGTACAAACTCTGGATCATGAAACACAAAGTACAGTAGAGCATAAAGAGTGTTATGGCTTGCGCTGGTTTCCTTATGGTCTGCTGTCCTGGGCTGCATTTCCCAAAAGCATCGTAAGCTTAAGTACATCGTTGACCCATTGAAACCAATGGAGCTACAATCAACTTAGGCTTAAGATGCTTTTGGGAAACACAGCCCTGGTCATTGATTTTATTAGCAGTTCTTCTGCCATTAATTTACAGTGTCAGCACTGTCTCCTAAATTCCCTGAAAGAGCTACAAAAGATGATAGCTCATCGCTAGCATTCAGTATTGGTGCTTTCTGTTTTTTCTCTGGGACCGGTATCAGTTTTGGATCCGTCAGGATGGCACATCTCTGGAGACTGAAGTTCGGTTTCATTTTGCTTGCTGGCTGTTTGCTGCAATGCTTTGACTTCTTCTTTTCTAAACTGCTTCCGCAGAAGTACAATGACAGCAATGATGAAGAAGTAGGAACATCCACTTAAACATGTAGTCAGGCTCAAGAAGATCACTCTGAAAACAGAACATTAAGACTTTCATGCTGCACATACAATCCTATTTGTTTTTCAAATGTGAGCTTAGGACTCTGACAATATATCTACATGGGTACTTAAAAACTTTATACTGTAATTATCAGTGGCTTTTTCCTCCATTTTTGTATTCTAATAAAGACAATGGTATATAATTACAAGCACACATACACACCTGTACATATTTGAGTCGTACATACGACAGGCTCCTCTGCCCCCGCAGCTCTTTATTCCCCATTTTAAATACGTTGAGTCAATGAGAGCTCCAAAATATACAGGAGCAGGAATACCACCTCCAGAAAAATATTAGACATTAATGCAGTTTATCCAAAACATAATATAAACTAAAATATTGCCTAGCTTATGACTTATTGTTTACTGTATTACTTGTACCTAGTGTTCGCATCACAAAGCCAGTGACTTTAGCTCAGGTGTGATGCATCTAAAAACATATGTAATATACAGTAAATATCTTTCATCTTTTAGATCTGAAAATGCATCTGAAAGTAATTTTGTAAAGTAGAAAGCAGTTTAAAAGTAAAAGGGTTAGTTCACACAAAAATTAAAATTCTGTCATTAATTACTCACCCTCATGTCGTTCCAAACCCGTAAGACCTTCGTTCATCTTCAGAACACAAATTAAGATATTTTTGATTAAATCTGAGAGCTCTCTGACCCTGCATAGACTGCAAGGATACTACCACGATCAAGGCACAGAAACGCAGCAAGGACATCGGTAAAGTAGTCCATGTGACATCAGGGGTTCAAACATAATTTAATTTTAGCGAGAATACTTTTTGTGCGCAAAGAAAACAATAATAACATAATTTATACAACAATTCTTGTCCCCAAGTTACCGTCTTCCGCCATTTTGGAGAAAAGGCCTACCCCAGAAAGTAATCAGCGTTGTTTACGTTCAGTAGAAAGCGTGCGCATGCTCAACGTAAACAACGTTGATTACATTGATTACGCTCTGGAGTACTCTCCAAAATGGCGGAAGACGGTAACTCGGGGAGAAGGATTGTTGAATAAATTACGTTATTATTGTTTTCTTTGCGCACAAAAAGTATTCTTGCTGCTTTGTAAAATTACGTTTGAACCACTGATGTCACATGGACTACTTTACCGATGTCCTTGCTATGTTTCTGTGCCTTGATCGTGGTAATATCCTTGCTGTCTATGGTAGGGTCAGAGAGCTCTCAGATTCCATCAAAAATATCTTAATTTGTGTTCCGAAGATGAACAAAGGTCATACGGGTTTGGAACGACTTGAGGGCTAATTAATGACAGAATTTGCATTTTTGGGTGAACTAACCCTTTAAATGTAATAACTGTCAAATTAAATATTTAAATATTTAATTTGATAAAATTTAATATTACACTTTGTTTTGATGGTACATGTATTTGCAAAGTTACTTATAGTCAATAAAATGTCTGTTGGGGAACCATCAAATACAGTATTATCAAATTTAATAATATAAATACGAAAATGTGAGAGTACTTGCCTGGGCAAAACTCACTGCCACAATTCTTGCTTAACAAAAGACTAGTAACTATTCTATCCTGATGGTAACTGACCGTATAATGATCATGTATCCAGGAGTAGTGCTCAGAGAGTTGATGAAGGAGCTGAGGACAGACACCGCCATGTAAGAGGTGAAACTCCGGGTACATCCTGGCCCATGAGGACACTGTCCCAGAGACACAGATCTGCTGCCCTCTGCTGGTGAGGGGGTTAACACACAGCTGCAGTTGTGAAAAACCTGCCACCATCAAATGCAAACAAAATTATTATTGCAAATTATAGTATGTGACATATACTTACAGTAACACTTTAGTATAGGGACCAATTCTCACTATTAACTAGTTACTTATTAGCATGTCTATTATTAACATATTGGCTGTTTATTAATACTTATAAAGCACATATTTTGCATGAGCATATTCTACATCCCTAATCCCTAAATTTAACAATTACCTTACTAACTATTAAAATAAACAGCAAATTAGGAGTTTATTGAAGCAAAAGTCGTAGTTAATGGTTGTTAATGGCGAGTATTGGACCTTAAAATGAAGTGTGATCATACTTACGATACACCTTGTGTGCCTAAGGTTTGGAAAAGTGCAGTTTTAGCTAGATCAAATTATACTGTGTTTTTGCCTTGTCCAGTGGAGGTGGTGCATCCTGCCAAACAGGGTGACACGTATGTAATGCCACTGTCAGAGCACACAGGATCCCATTCAGATGTAGAGCAGGAACAGTTCTGGTTACACTGAGACATGAGTGAGCGCTCATCCTGTGATGTTCCAGGGGTCCTGAGGAGGAATTCAGAGATTGGGGATTGTTTCCAGTTGGAGACACAATATTCTGGCTAAGAGCCAGTGTTCATTTATAGCAGTGGTTCTCAATTGTTTTGTTTTTTTGTTTTGTCAAATCCCCCTTTGAAACTAGATTTTTTTTAATTTTATCCAAAAGTAATTTATTAAATAGCAACACTGATTTTCATGGTCATTATAAAATATACTATAAATATATTTACATTTATTCATTTAACAGACACTTTTATCCAAAGCGACTAACAAAGTGAGAACAATTGAAGCAATCAAAGCTAACAAAAGAGCACTAACATGTAATTATTGTGAAAAGTCTTGGTTAGTCTAATTCAGTACACGTAGCAAGGTTTTTTAAATAATAAATAAAAAGAAAATAAGTAGATAGAATAGAAAACGAATAGAGAACGCTTGTCACAATTCACTCGGAGCACGGAACGAGGAGACACGGAGATAGCTTCAAACCACAGTCTTTTAATAATCCAAACACCAGGGGTACGTAGGAGACACAGGAACACATGGAATGACATTCAGAACCGACAAACACTGACTGAAAGGACTAGGGCTTTTAAACACAGGATAATTGGGGGAAGAACTAGACACTCCTGGAATCAAATTAACACAATCAACGGGAGACAGAAACTGGGTCACATGGAGCAAAAACACACACAGACAGGTCCATAACCCTGACATAACACCCCTCCCGGAAGGTGCGTCCTCGCACCGTAGAAACAACATGGGGAGGGGAATGGGTGTGAACTTGGGAGGAGGTTCCGGAGGAGGACGGATATCCGGGAGGAACAGTTTGGTATGGTCCTCGAGAGCTTTGTCTCCCTGCTCCAGCAGGAGGAGGAGGAATTCGGGGCGAGTGAAGGGATCCATGGGGACACAACGGAAAGAAAAACACTGGGAGAAAAACGGAAACAAAACGGAGGGTACAAACGGAGGTAACTCTTTAGGTCGGTTCTTCTGTCACAATTCACTCGGAGCACAGAACGAGGAGACACGGAGATAGCTCAAACCACAGTCTTTTAATAATCCAAACACCAGGGGTACGTAGGAGACACAGGAACACATCCATGACAACGCTAGTGTTAGAGGGTCATTTTTATAAAAAAAATCTACTAAAAAAAAGTAGATTCAAAAGAAAACAAGTATTTCATATCATATAAAATTATACACTACAATGTCCATTTTTTATTCATGTAACCCATAAGGATATGCTTGAGAGGATGGTAATTGTAACACAACTTTAAAAACCACATAAATTATCATAAAAGTGAGGCATACAACTTGTGTGCTGTACAACAAATACTCTTGAGCCAAATTATAGTTTTGTGTGTAGAACAGAGAGAAAAAACAACAAATCTTCTGCATCAATGATACAGGCAAGACTGTCTGTGGAATGCAGAGAAAAAGAAAGAAAGAAAGAAAGAAGGAAGGAAAGAAACTTGAGAGATTTAAAAGTGAGGAAATGAACGAGATTTCTCTTTACAATATATCCTACATTTTCAGAACTGCTGACTTGCAGAAGTATACAAATACTTTACCCATTGTAGGACACAGTGAGCCCTGCCACAGGCACATTGTCACACTTTGTGCCGAAATGGAGGAGGAGGAGGAGGAGAAGGAAGGCCGTGAAGGAGGTGATGAAGGAGAGCTGAGCCCCTGCCACGACACTTAACTTGTATCTTTTCATTAACAAACCACCCAAGAATATTCCCACAGCAACCACAGGCAGGATCAGGACACCTGCGGGACATGACATGTCTTTAGTTTCAATTAATGTCAAACCTGACGCGCTTCTCGGAGTGTGTTACACTGTATGGTTGGGTTGTTCTTGGGTTCGGTGTGACAGATGAATTTGCACCAAATATGGTTGCATTTTAAGTAGGTTTATGGCCTGTCACATCAAAAACAAAAATATGGTCGATAAGTCGATAAGACCTTTTTCACAAGGGATTAACTGGAATAACATTGAAAAAAAAAAAAAAAAGTTTTGTAAGTATATAAAATAATTGTTGCATAAAATGACATTTTGTTATTTTGGTATATTTACAAATATTAAATTTACACAAACCCTATAGATTTCAAAATTGTAGGGTTTGTTTATAAGCACAACTGAAGACACTGAATGAAGACCAGACATTAAATGAAACAATCAACTGCCTGCCTCAACATTTACTTGGAAGGGTTCTTACGAATAAGGAAGTTTGCTCTTGATGCAGACTGGCCAAACTGTTGCTTCATGTATTTGGCTTTGAAGGTGAGCAAGCCGATGAAAGAGTTGAACTTCAAAACAATCCCACACAGCAACAGGAAGTATGCAGGAGTGCACATGAGTTTTTTCAGGGAAGGCAGGAATCCTTAACATTTACATAACAGAATACAGAGAATGAAGTGAGCTTTTTCATAAAGATTTGCATAGACGTTAGCATAACTTCATGTAAAACATGTAATCATCGTGCCTATCGTGTTGATGCAGACTGGCCAAACTGTTTCTTCATGTATTTGGCTTTGAAGGTGAGCAAGCCGATGAAAGAGTTGAACTTCAAAACAATCCCACACAGCAACAGGAAGTATGCAGGAGTGCACATGAGTTTTTTCAGGGAAGGCAGGAATCCTTAACATTTACATAACAGAATACAGAGAATGAAGTGAGCTTTTTCGTAAAGATTTGATAGATGTTAACTTAACTTCATGTAAAACATGTAATCATCTTTAAGACTTATATAAAAGCTACCTGTGTTACAAATTGGAGTGACTCCTGGTAAAGTACTGCCATTTCTAACACAAATTTGTTAGTTTTAAAGAGGATGTGAATAGAAAAAAGTTCAAACAATAATGGATTTGTTAAAAAGTGGGAAGGACGTTGCCTTTTGCAATGTCGGCCAGGTTCACTGAGTGTGTGTTTGGGAGGACAGGTTGCTCCTTGTTGTCCTGATCCACATTAGAGTTGTCCTTCCCTTCCTTTCCTTGTTTGGGTAAAGACCTGGGTAGGAACCAAAAAGGAACACCAGCAAGTACTAAGATGGCAGATGACACAAAGAAGCCCAGCCATCAAGCGTGCATCCTGTGGAGTGATGGTCACACTATCTGCAGGGGAAAGGGAAAAAAATACATACATGATACAACATTTAAACTATATTATAGGTCATACCTAGCAAATACCACCACAGTATATATAGCAATTTATTGCTGCTAACCATTAGCTTATCCCTAAAGTATGATGATATTTCAACCCTGTGATAGTAAGTTTGGAATTCAGATACTTTCAGTATTCAGATGCGTACCAACACTGACAAATCCAATATCCACATACAGTTTGGCACACATGGAACCCAGTAGGAATCCAAACATGGGACCCAGCAGCATAATGGTCTGAAGACACGCTAAACATCACAAGAGAGATTTTCATTAAACATTCCAAAATGAAAATTGAAATTTGTTGCTCTGGGGTTGCTCTTCCCATGTTTGTGTGTGTGTGTGTGTTTACGTATTTATTTTATTTTTAAATAAGTGTACTTATTACAGAAATTATATAGTTTAACAGAATATATAGGAGTGAAAATAGAATGTAATGTTTTCATACAAAATTACAGGTAAACCCTCTAGGGTCTGAGGGTGTTTTGGGGCCCTGGGGAAGTTTTGACATGCCCTGACATTGGTGCATTTTTCATTTCCTTATAAAAATACAAACGGCTTGTCACAAGGTTTCCATTACCCTTCAAATTGCGCAAATTGAAATTGCGAATTGAAAATACGCCTAATGGAAACACAAAAACACCCATATATTGCAAAAAAGTTTTTACTCTCGCATGAGGTGGTTTTTCCAGGCAATGCAAAAAAGGAATAATTCGCAAAACTGCAATGGAAACGTTTTTTTCGCATTTACAGGTCACATGGCGTATGCAAAAAGTCATATGATCATTCTTCATTGTACTATAACCTCCGAGAAACACTTCATACGTGGCCGCTCTCCAGTATAAGGGGCTTTCCCTACCATTAATGCTTAGACAATTTACACTGCACACGTCTGCGGTGCAGTGTGGCTCTGATACATCCACAAGCTGATTGCGACCACTCTAGTCAATGCTTGTGTTTATTCCAGCCGCGCCACGCACATTTCTGAAGCGGCTCTCTGTGCTGCTTCTGTAAAGATACACGCATACGCCTCCTTTGAATAAATATAGCCAAAATCCGTCAAAATCCGTTGCCATGACTTATCGCGAGAGGCAAAAGGTTAAGTTTTAGTCGCATAACATTGGTTAATGGAAATGCTGTCATTTCGCAATACTTTTCTATCGACATTTATAAAATATCGCCAAAGTTTTGCACAAATCTGTAATGAAAACGCGCCTACAGTTCGGTTAGTTTGGTCTTTCTGTTTGCTTCCTTTTTCCGTTGACATGGTTATTGATTTGATTGTGTCATTATGTTCAGCTGTGTCTTGTTAATTATCCTTGTTTGGTCGGTCTATTTATATTGGTGTCTGTGCAGTTTGAGTTTGACGGGTCTTGAGTTAACTTTGATGTGTATGTGTCACTAGCCTTCCCTTTCTGGATTTACCTGTGTGGATTTTTTAAAGACTGTCAGCCTTCATCTGTGTGTTCATTGACACAGAACGTTACATGGCTAAAGTCTGATTGCACTGTAATCAGCACAAATGGGCTACTATATTATGTGAGCAGCATATATGTACAAGTTTTATTTTGGAGAAAATAACAGTTATGCATGGTTATTGAAAAAAAAAAGTTATTTAAAAGGCCATAAATCTCATTCAAAATATTTCAAATGCATTATTTTATATTTATATAAAATGCAGTTATGTGAACTTCATGTGTAATTTCATAATTCTTCATCTTTAAAATATGGTTAAAGTGTACTGCTGAATGTACTTACATTTATAGTAAACTAAAATATACCATCATGTCATTTCTACTGAAACTTGCTGTTCATGACATATGTGTAATTATAAAGTTGCATTTAAATAAATATTAACTAATATTAATATTAACTTAACATTCAATAACACACTAGAGTTAAAATCATAATCAAGTTATGCATGTAAGTTAACAAGTGCTTCTTCAAAGCATGACAAAAGACTATTAAAACAATGATTTCAAATGTATTGAAACTTTGATATTATTACAAAGTGCACTGAAAAGTTTACTTAAAGGTACAATAGGAGATCTTGGAAAATGCTAACTTTAGCCTGATAGCACTGAAAGCGAACGTCCCACCCTTCCTGCAATCGCCGTCCAAAGCCACGCCCCCTGAACGCATTTACACTCACAGACCAGAGACAACATTACTACAATAGGCTACATCAGGTTCCCAATTCCAGCCCATGTTCCGAAGTGAAGTAAACTTAAACGGATTTCCCTGTTCAGGGAGTAGGGAGCAATGAACTCTGTGTAGGGATCATATCGATCAGAACCCAGTTCATGCACGTAGCTCACTTCTAACGAGCTGGCGCGAGGACTGGATTAACCGCTGGGCTACATCATGTGTCATTCACCAGTGAGAAATCTTTAAAAGTACTACAATACCAGGAAGGAAGATCGGGTTGTTGATTCTCTGGCATTCTCGCTCTGTCTGCACAGCGTGCGTGAACGCGCTGATGACGTATCCTGTCTGCGCGAACTGGGTGCGCAGAGGTATGCTAATACATACGTTGACAGGCAGGTAGGAAAGCATATTAAAACGCTCGGACCGAACGTTTTGATTAGACGAACATTTCTTGATCCTACACCTTCCACAGAATATATAAATACAGACAAATACATTTAGACCACTTAACTTAATGATTGCTATCGGGATGTGAAGAGACTTTCAACCAGCATAACAAAAAATGTTTCTAAAGACATTCACCTATTGCACCTTTAATTCTGTATTTCAGTTAGTTGCCAAAGAAATATTTCAAATTTTTGTTTGTTTAGTTTTAAATTTAATTTTAGATTAATTCCACTTCACATTATTTTTATATAGTTTTAGTTTTAGGTACTAAACTAGTTAACTGTGAACAAGAGTTACAGAAAGAATTAGAGAGAGAGAGAGAGAGAGAGAGAGAGAGAGAGGGGGGAAAAGGCAAAAGGAGGGACATAAAGAAAAAATATTATTTTCCCATTATTATTTGAAGTTTTTATTGCTTAAAGGTACAATAGGAGATCTTGGAAAATGCTAACTTTAGCCTGATAGCACTGAAAGCGAACGTCCCACCCTTCCTGCAATCGCCGTCCAAAGCCACGCCCCCTGAACGCATTTACACTCACAGACCAGAGACAACATTACTACAATAGGTTACATCAGTGGTTCCCAATTTCAGCCCCCGCTCAGGGAGTGGGGAGCAATGAACACTGTGTAGGGATCATATGGATTGGCACACAGTTCATGCACGTAGCTCGCTTCTAACGAGCTGGCGCGAGGACTAGATTAACCGCTGGGCTACATCATGTGTCATTCACTGGTGAGAAATCTTTGAAAGTACTACAATACCAGGAAGGAAGATCGGGTTGTTTATGTTTGTCTGCCATTGCCTGACGTATCCTGTCTGCGCGAACCGGGTGCGCAGAGGTATGCAGATACATATGTTGACAGGCAGGTAGGACAGCATATTAAAACGCTCGGACCGAACGTTTTGATTAGACGAACATTTCTTGATCCTACACCTTCCACAGAATATATAAATACAGACAAAGACATTTAGACCACTTAACTTAATGATTGCTATCGGGATGTGAAGAGACTTTCAACCAGCATAACAAAAAATGTTTCTGAAGACAATCACCTATTGCACCTTTAAGTGTATTAATTAAATGTATTGTCTCTAAATGCACTTAAGCTTTAATTTCATTAATATTATATTATCTGCAGGTACATTTTTAAAATATATTTTTAATATTTGAAGTACACTGCAACACAGTTAAGCACACTTCTTTTCCATAAGGGTTGCAAAGCTCATTAGACATATTGGATACTTTATGTTTTAATTACTGTATATATCAACACAATAGCTGGTATTCAGTTAGAGCTATAAAGTTGATGTGGGTAACATAATTCTTTTTTTTTTTTTGTGCTGATGTAAATTATACAATATGCTGTAATTCACTAGGGTTTCTGACCTAGAGGTCCTAGAGTCTAGGGGATTAAAAAGATATCCAAATTTGACTTACAAATGTAAAATGCTGAGTTTTCTGCTTTTGCAAAGTCATCTATATAAGATATGCCAAGAGGTGTGACTGGTGTCTCTCCGATTCCTCTGAGAGCATTACCCAATAACACATAGATCCACAAACTAGATCCAGGGTCCTTCACACAATCTAGGGTTAAAGTGGCAAAATGAAGCACTTAGAACTTTCAGTATGCATTTTTGATTATCTTGGCCAACTCTGTTTTGAAAGATTGTTGAAAGAAACTATATTTTCACTGTGAGTCCTGAGTTACACACTGATGTTTAACACTTGTTAAAATCCTGAAAGCTAAACAAGTTCTTCTTCCTGAAAGCCTATCAGGCAATGGGGTACTTTAAATGTGGAGTAGTTACCTGTTCCAATGTTATTAGAAGGCTGAATGTGCACATTTGAGTAGGCCTTTGAAACCATGGGATACTGACAAGGAGATATACTGACAGTCTTGTTTAGAGAGCCTTCTATCACTGTGTCATACTTGTACCTGAAAAATAAAACCAACACAGACAGAGAAAGAAACATGAGCAACTTTGTAATAAATGAGAAACTAGCTAAATGTGGAGAGATAATATGCATATATGAACCTACCGCCCCATGAAAAAGTGTGGCAGCCCAGTAACAGCTGAGCCAATAGCCATGAGGAAACAACCCATCCCTATGAGTCGCGTCCTGTGTAGTCTTGCCCCAAAATGACTAACCACTGCCAGAAAGAGCAAGTTGCCTACAGAAAATCATTCAGAGAATTAAATCAATTAAGCATATATGTTAACATGGAACAGACAAACCATGGTCCATTCACTGATTATTCATTGCAACCCAGGCTCACTGGAAAATAATGTATGTGGCGACATTTCCATTTTAGCTGGCTTCTGCAAATTTGGAGCTCTTTTATCGTTACTAGTGTTTCACAGGACTCGTACCCGAGTGCTCTGCATTGCAAGTGCAATGTATCTGGTTATCTGCCTCTTTGATCATAATTTATGAGAAAAGGGATAAAAGTTTGTGTTTTTTCCTGCCACTAGTGTTCTTTACAGTTGGAAACTGCAGCAAACTGTATAGTATACATAGGGACATTTTTTGGAGTTTTGCAAAATATAGGTAGTGGCACATTCTTCTAATAAGCCTATGTTGATAATTTGGACAAAAACGTACTATATGAAAAAAAAAATCTCTAGTCAGACTGCTCGAATGCAAAGCAGTTTTGGTTGCAGTTAGATAATGTTTCAGTAAAACTACATTTAAAATAATGCAACCAAAATAAAACATCTTAAAAAATGTTAAAATACTTGGTAGGTTTTCTTCACAAGTAGTGGAGTCCATGTGGCAGAAGTATGGCCAAGAAGAAGTGGATCTGTCGACCCACTGTCCCCTCTGTTAGGGGTGGATACCATGGTGCAGGCATGGCCGAGGCTACATCTGTACGCCTCGATTGCTTTGCTCCTGGGAGTTCTAACGAGGATTCATCAGGATGGAGTATGCCTGCTACTAGTAGCTAGGTTTTGGCCAGACGGGTTTAGTTTGTGGATCTAGTGTCCCTCCTGGAAGGCTCTCCTTGGGAAATTCCAACCAGGAGAGACCTGTCCCATGCCTGGGGGTCAATCTTTCAACTCCAATCAGAGATATGGAAAGTATGGGTCTGACCCCTGAGTACCAGCTCATTTATTCTGGCCTCTCGACTGACGTCGTTGATACCATTCCACCATGAGACAGTATGCTCTTAAGTAGCGTCTCTTTGCATCATGGTGTGAAGGGATACAAGGGATACAGCAGGGATAGAAAACATCCTGGAGTGTTGCTTGTCCTGCAGAGTTTAGCTCCAATCCCTAATCAAACACCTGAACAAGTGTTTTTTTTAAGGGTTGGAGCTAAACTCTGCAGGACATCGGCACTTCAGGATATTTCCTATCCCTGGGATACAGGATACACGTAAACCTTCAGGGTAGCATATGAATCCAGTCAGCCGCTTGGTTGGTTCAATACTGGAATTCCTACAAGAGCATCCCTCAGCAAGGCTGACCCCTGCTACCCTGAAGGTTTACGTGTATCCTGTATCCCAGGGATAGGCAACGTCGGTCCTGAAGTGCTGCTGTCCTGCAGAGTTTAGCTCCAACCATTAAAAAACTTACCTGCCTGTAGCGTTAGTAATCCTGAAGCTTTAGCTTGTTCAGGTGTGTTTGATTAGGGTTGGAGCTAAACTCTCCCTTGTATCCTGTTTTTTGCGTAGGGTTTTGTAGGGGTTGTCAGATGCTCACTCTGACCAGCTGACTTAGCTACGGGGTCATGCCATGATGTATCGATCTTCTGTTGGTTTCACGTGATATGAATTTGCAGGTCAGAATTTTCCAAACTTGAACTTTGGGACGAAATGCAGAACAACTTTGCATGAGTTTGCGTTACCGCTTTCCCACATTAGCATGTGTATGAATGGAAGTCAAGCTACGGTAAGAAGGGACAAATGTGGAAGCACAGAGGAGAGAGCAAAACCTAACACTGGTCACGAATTACAGGCATAAAACGAGGATTTGTAAAGAAAAATGTCTCACCAGAGCTTTGGCAACGTCTATATCCTACGTCATCTGCTGGAATGCCACTCTCTCGTGAACGTGCGTACAACAGTTAGCGGAAGCTAGAGATTACAAGTTTTAAAGTTTTCAATATGGATATTTTCTTACACAAATGCTTCACTTCGCTTCAGAAGGCCTTTATTAACCCCCCGGTGCCGTGTGAATGTGTACCATTCACTGCTATTATAAAGCTTGGAAGAGTTGAGACATTTTTAATTATAACTCCTATTGTATTCATCTGAAAGAAGAAAGTCATATACACCTAGGATGGCTTTAGGGTGAGTAAATCATGGGGTAATTTTCATTCTTGGGCAAACTATCCCTTTAATGTAGCTCTGCTAATAGGGGACTTGCAGACCCTTTTAGTAGCCACCTCCTCCCTTGACTTCACCCCTGGACTGGTCATGGTGATATTGCACCCTTGGCTGGATTATGTTCAAAGGTGCCATCATCATCATTTGATCCCATTATTCTTCAAGTGAGTTCCCATCCACCATTCAAAATCCATGAGCATGAAAAGCTGAATAAGTTGTCCAGTCCGGGCCTTATGTCCATCGCTCAGGCCAGTTGCATTAAACCGATCAACTCTTTGTCTGCTTTGGGGGGCGCAACCAAGGTTCCGCTGCCTCCAAACACACCAATATCACATTGGTTTTCAGATGCAATTTCACTTGTCTATGAGACACGCCATATCATTTCATTGGTGTCAGACCCCACTTAACTCTTAATGTGGTTGATTCACAGGCGTTACCAAGAGGGGCGTTTGTGTTTGTGCTGCAGCAGGCTGGTCCTTTCCGCACACATTCATAAGATTTTATAATGTGGATGTGGATTCAACCGCAGGAACTCAAGTCTTTAGAGGTTGTTTCATTTATGTACCCCAGAAGTGTGCTTGTGTAATAGCCGACTATTCACAGCTTGCGAGCAGGCATCCTTTCAGTATGTATGGGTATTAAAAGTTACCATAGCGTCAACTCTTTCCACTAACTGTCTCAGGGTTATATATGCAATTCAGTTCCTTGAGAAGGGAATGAGACACTGTGTTGCATTGCTGTTGCCATAGTGTTAACTCTGATGCAGTGTCTTCTTCCCTTCTCAGGGAACTGGGTTAGTAACACTGAGACGATTTTTGCAGTTAGGGGGGAATTTTTGTTGAGGCATTTTTGGACCTATATACAAACCCATCTCAAAACTTCCATCAATGAGGCCTACAACAGAGCTGGAAAGGTAAAATCTCCTCTCAATCTGAGTGATGGCGCTTTTCATGTAGGTCCCACACAGAGTTTTGGAGACGTAGGCGAAGGAAAGGGCCACAATAAAAATCTTGAAGAAAAGTTATAATGGAAAGAGAATCAATGATTCAAATTAGTAATACATATATACAGCAATTAACCAATGGTGTTTAATGGTATCAACATGGATTACAATGACCACATATACATATACTCATGTTGCAGCATGATAATGCATGGCCCCATGTTGCAAGGATCTTCACACAATTCCTGGAAGCTGAAATCCAATACAGTAAAACTGCACATTTTGGAGTGGCCTTTTATTGTGGCCAGCCTAAGGCACACCTGTGCAATAATCATGCTCTGATAATCCTCTCAGATTTAGTTTGGTTTAATTCTCCCCTCCCAGTCAGAAACTCTTCACGCAGCCATTCATCTAAGGCAGAAGAAAATTACCGTTATAGGTGATTTTAAGTTTTCCTTTCTCTTTGGAGTGTTACAAGCTGATTGTGCATAGATAAGATCCCTGAAGTTGCAAAGACTAAAGTCTCAAAACCAAAGAGATATTCTTTATCAAAGTTAAGACTCTGAAGGAGGGGGCTTTGTAGAAAACGAAGCGTTTGAGAGAGGCGGGGCATAGAGGACCTACAATAATGTACAGTATTTGAAAAATAATGTGTTTTTTGAACATTAAAGCATGTCAACATATTCTGTTACACCAAATACACAAAATAATGATCTTTAAAAAAGCATCATATGACCCCTTTAAGTATTATAAAGTACACAATTACAGTTCATAAGTAATTTTGCCAAACACTCCAATGTTCCATGTACTTTACATACTGTCCATTACTTTCTGTTGCATTCAGTTCCATCCAGAAATTCACTAGGTTTTACAAAACAACATATATATACATATAAAACATGACAAAGTGTTACGATATATGTGACCTCAATGTATATCATCATGACATGACAAGAAACTCCTATGAAACAGTGAGCTTACAATGTTCTGACATGATAACAGATAATTCTATGTAACAATGTTCTGGTCTGATGAACCATATTATCCATAACTAGTGTTTTCTTTGAGTATAATACATTACTTTCTAGTTTTGATACTACTTAAATGTTGTTCTTTAAATGTGTAAAAAATAACAAATACAAATATATGTATATGTAATCAATAAATTTACAAATTATCACAGTTTCATGGCCAAAACCTTAAAATTTTACATGGAAATGGAAATCTCCTTTAACACTTTTTGGTGCAATACACACATTTGACTTTGAAAGCATAACTTCAGATAGTGGTCTCCTGGTCTGGGTTTTCGCTGCATTTTACCGTAGCTGAAGATGTATTCCCGTTGCCAGCAGAAACACCATTGTCATCCTGTTCTGGAGCTTTTAATTGGTTCTTTAGTGCAAGCTTCTTTTCGCGATGAGACAGTCTAATGTACACGACTCCCCACAATATGTAGGATAGGGAATACAGGCCATAAATAAGACCCAAGAAAGCGTTTCTGCAGGACAAAAAAGAAAGAAAGAATCTCTATATCTATGCAAGTTTTGTATGCAGTTTTGTAGACTTCATGACTACAAAATGTCAACATGGCAGTAATTAAAGCTTTTCTAGAACAAAGGGTTTTAAAAGGGTCATATGATGCGATTTCAATTTTTCCTTTCTCTTTGGAGTGTTACAAGCTCTTGGTGCATAAAGAAGATCTGTAAAGTTGCAAAGACTAAAGCCTCAAATCCAAAGAGATATTCTTAATAAAAGTTAAGAGTCAACCACTCCTACTTAAAACGGCTCATTCTAACACGCCCCCACATGTCGACGTCACGATGTGGGAAGATGTGCATAACGCCGCACAAATGTTCACGCAAAGACAGAAGGCGTAACTTTAATTCTTGCTGTTGCCGCCACTGCCATGTTGTGGAGTCGCTGTGTGTTTCGTTGTGAAAGCGAAACTACTTTGTTTGGCCTTCCAAAAGAGGACGTATGGTGAGGGGCGTAACATTTCCGTTACACGCTTGAGGTATTCGGCCAATCAAAATGCACTGGATAGCTGGCCAATCAGAGCACACCTCGCTTTTCCGACTGATGAGCTTTGTAAAAATCGACGCGTTTCAGAAAGGCGGTGCATAGGAAAGAAACAATAATGTACATTATATGGAAAATAATGTGTTTTTTTAACCTTAAACCGCATAAACACATTGCATTACACCTAATACACAAAATAATGTTCTTTTTAGCAACGTCATATGACCCCTTTAAATAAGGCTTTTTTTTATTTATTTTTTTTATATACTGTAAATACACTTTATTGTGTATTGCTGTACTCCCAAAGCACTTTACAATCATGAGGGAGTCTCTCCTCAACCACCACCAGTGTTTGTATCACCAATTGTTGTAGAGTTGCAGAAAAGTTCAATTTTGAGCTGATGGTGGCGCTAGTGGTCTTGAACAAGAGACCCTCAAACGATTCTGAGGATTATTCTGGTCATTCATTAACAAAATAGTTTTGCAACAACAAAAACACTAAGGTATGATACAACTTTGGTGTTTTGCCCCTTAAAAAGTTATGATGAAAGATATGACGAAAGTCCATGTGGCAACATGCATGTAATCAGAGAAAGACTTCAGATAACCTTTGCCATCATGTACCTATCCTATATTTGTCTTCATACACTAAGAAATAAGATAGAGCTATTCACTAATTGTATTGCAATTGCTAGCTGCAAACGGTTCACATACATGGCAAGTTAGAATGTGAATGTTTTCAGAAGGATCACGGATTATTGTTGTCACAGTAGCTTTTCATCAAATTAAATTTAAGGACATATAATTTTTCCATTGTTACAATACATAACTACTGTGGCTCTGTGGCTCATTTACACAAAGAACGGTAGCTATAAAGATAACTATAAAGATTAGCATCCACACCAGTGGACGATATCGTCCGTTTATTCTAAGTGCACGCTCGTCTGCCGCTTTAAATTCTCGAGCTTGTTACAGCAGGATTGATTCTGATTGGCTGTCAATGTTTTTATCGTTCATCAGCTGGAAAAAAAAAATAGTTTTGAAAGTGATTCCAATTATATCGTTTCTCTGTGCCTTTGACGTTATAGTTGTGGTGTGGACTCTGCTATTCTTTTATATTGAAAACGACTTTTAGAACTATATCTTTATCGTTATCTTAATACTTATCGATCTTGGTGTGAACAGGCCTTTATACAGACATTACTCAGATATATCGGACCATCTAGCAAATGAAATTTTTTTGTATCACTAATGGCATTATTTTGGAAAAGTGTGAATGAAAATGTTGAATTTCTGCAAGTGCCAGTGTAAATTTACAAACCTGAAGGCACCAGAATCATAGATACGACACGCTCCTCTCCCTCCACATTGTTTTGAGCCCCATTTCAGACAGGCCCTGTCAATCAAGGCTCCGAAATAAACTGGAGGGGGAATGCCACCTAGAAAAGTTTCTCAGATCAGCTAAAGATACCTTTTTTCTGTTGTTTAATAATCTTGTGTTGAGAAAGAAAGAGATCTTCTTACCCAGAGTCCGAACAATCAAAGTATAAATACCAAGAGCCAAAGACTTTAGTTCTGGATTTATGGATCTAAGAAAAGAGCAGTCATGAGGACATATATTCATTTTTAAACCCAATATTAAACCGGCTTCTCACATAACATACCATAAGACATAATTTAATTTTTAATAATGTCCCTGACCTTAACAGGGTGGAAGTATATTAGTTGACTTCAGTCAGAATATACCACTGCATATACCAATAAAGAAACATATTATTGTGTCATGAGGATGAATAGGCACAAAGAATGACCAGCATACTGTATTACATAGGATTCCTTAAAGACATTTAAGTCTCTCAAAGGTGTCTTTTTTTGCAATTTTGGGGAGATTCATTACCTGAGCAGAATAATGTAGCCTGGTGTGGCCCCACAAGCCGAGAGAAAGGCACCAATGACTGTCACCGCCATGTAGAACTTAAACATGTAGTCACAATCACTCTTGCGAGGGCACTGGCCCAGCACTGCTGACATGTTTGCATATGGGAAAGGCGAATCTCCAATACAGGTGCAGTTGTGGAATACCTTTGAAAAGAGTCAGATTGTGTCAACTACTACAACACCGGCAAATGCATGAGAGTACAATACATATGAAATCTGGGGCTTTTTTTAAACCTAGCAAAAAACAAAGTTTTAGGATTTTGAACATTTCAATTAAGAAATTTAGGTTAAACAAATATGTAATACTGATTCTAGGTCAGTAATCAAATGTAAGCAAACCATTTTTTCACATCACTTTTTTTCTTTTTTCTTTTTTTTTTGTACAAAAGGTCAGATTTCATTGAAGCGCACAACATGCTCTTTGGAACACTCGCAAATCATGCTGGCATTACATGGATCATCAGGTTTACATAAACTGGTCCAAGGCAGCTCGAGAGCTGCTGTCAAAAGGGGCACATAGTAAATGCCGAAACATATTGAAAATCAAATATATTTTTCAGTACGAATTTCTACTCAAATTGTTATTCTGACAACATAATTTGTCTTTTTTTTTTTTTTTTTTT
>NW_015661891.1:411912-423534 GCF_001515625.1 Sinocyclocheilus rhinocerous | reverse complement strand
CAGGGCCTGAATTTCGTTTTGGAAAAGGGGGGGGAAATTTTTTGAAAAAAATATTTGTTTTTTTTTTTTTTTTTTTTTTGATAGAAAAAAAAAACAGAAGCATCACTGGTGGTCTCAGATTTTTGGACCCTATTTTAAGGATTTCACAATATAGAGTCTACATGTCTATGAATAGAATAGAATAGAATAGAATAGGGGTTCTATTCCAGGAGTATTCTAGTATTCTAGTACTACTAGTTCTAGCATTCTACATACATTGTAATTACTGTACAGTGTACATATATTGTGGGGTTCTCCCTAAAATAATAAAATAAAATAAAAAAAAAAAACATAAACATAAAAAGTTTTTAGAACATGTTCTTTTAAAGAAAAAAAATCTAAATATAATTATTTGTTCTGCTTATGAGCTGGCTTTTCTGTTGATGAAACTTAATGCCATTAACCAGAAACATACAAAAATACAACTATTTCTAAGCCCAGGTCTATAATCCAAACAAATCTTGATGGCTAAAATCGGTTTTACAAGCAAACATATGTTGCATGACTGCAGTTTCACATTGGTTTCTTATGTTTTGGCTACTCAAATGTGTCTCTGTTGATACAGAGGGCCTTTGCATATTATATTATTATATACTTGTTTACTATATATTAGTAAAATGAAAAAAAAATGCTATAAATGTATAGAGGTCTGTTGGCAAAACTGATTTAGCAGCAGGCATGTAGATGTCTGGAAAGAATAGCTTACCATATCCTTGCCGTCACCAGTGGAGCTTTGGCAGCCAGCAAGGCAGGGGGAGGCATAGGTCAAGCCATTGCTGGCACATATGGGATCCCAGTGTTTGAGAGAGCAGGAGCAACCCATGTTACACAGAGAAATTAGTGTATTCTGCTGATAGGACACCTGTGGAACCCTGTTAGAAATACATTGAATAATTAAACCACTTAAAATTCAGTTTAATTACCCTTATTGGCATTAAAAATGAATGTGGCCTCTGAGACCCAAACAGAACATAGTTAAAATATACAATTCCATTGAAAAAATGCCAGAAATTTTTTTTATGATAAACAACACAATAAACTGTAATACTATTTTTTTTAATTGTTTACCCTTGATATGACACTGTAAGTCCAGGCACTTGTGTGTTGTCACACTGCAGGAAATACTGAATAAGCAGTGTAGAGAAAGCCAGAAGAGATGTTCCAATGCAGATCTTGGTTGCTCCGAGAACATTCAGTTTGAACTTCTTCATTATAAACCCACCGGTGACAATTCCCAAAGCCACAGCTGGTAGATTCATAATGCCTGGAAAGACCAAAGATGATTACCTTTTTTATTTATTTATATAATTAATTTGATTAGATACATTTTTATATTTAGATGTTTTAATTTATGTTTTTAAGTCACAACATAACACATTTCATTTTATTTTTAAAATACACTTTAAAAAGATTTGAAACATTCCATGGAAACATTCCATAAATTCATAAATTGTATTGAACATGATTGTGCCTTCTGAACAGTAACAGGGTTGACAGAGCATAGTTTAATGCTGCGATACCCCTGGGGGCTTCGGTACAAAAGAGCAGTTTCCCTAAGAGAGGGAGATGGAGAGTGCGTCATTTTAAAGATGTTGCTTTGTCTGTGTGTTTCTGGATGCAGTTGTTTCCTGACCTTCTCTGATGGTCAAGATCGCTGTCTTTCAGGTTTGGGCCCTAAGCATGCTGAGACAATGTTTGTAGATTTCTAAAGGAAGAAGGGACAAGAGTCCTCACAAGACGACAACTCGGCTAAGCTTCCCCCTTCTGGGGTGGTTGCAAAATCAGAGTCTGACCATGAGTTGAAAGCCATGCTTTCCCAGGCAGCTGAGAACATCAGACTTGAGCCTCCACCAAACCTGCAGTGTTCTCTCACACTAAGCCAGGCAGATGGCGAAGCAGTCCTGATAGGGGCAATCCAGAGATGGAGGGGATTGCTCTTTCCCAGGAGGTGGTGACAGCAACGCTCCTTCCCCCAGAGGAGGCCTTTTGTTGCCTTTGCTGTACTCAATGCAGTCTGGCAGTCAGCAACGTTACGCTTTCTTACTCCCAGCCCTGTCCTCCCTATTTCCAATAGGCCAATAGATCACACCTCAAGGGAGCACTGCTTCCTCACGTGTCTCTAGCCAGTCCCTCATGGGATCCAGGAAGCCAGGAAAGTGCTACACCACACACACCCCCTCTACTCTGGGATGCGTTGTCTCCCGAGTTGGGCCCCAGTGCTCCCCCTTGCTGTCGGTTGCATCGATTGTCCCTTTGTTGCCGCTCGTAAGGAGTCTGGGAGTCTGGGAGTCTAGCGACGCAATAGAGCCTGCCCCACACAAGCTCCCTTTCAGGATGTTCAGAGGCGCATTTTCACATACATACTGCCCCAAGATTGGTTTGCAGTGTCCGGCATGAAGTATGCATACTTCTTGATCTATACAGACCTTTCTTCAGTTTGCTTTTGAGGGTCATGCGTACAGAGTCTTCAAATAGTACAAAGTCCTCCCCTTCGCATTGTCCCTTTCTTTCCGCATCTTCACCAAAGTAGCTGAGGGTGCCCTTGCCCCATTAAGGGCAGTGAGCATTCATATTCTCAACTATATTGACAATTGGCTCATTCTAGCTCACTCTTGAGATCTGTTGTGATCTTTGGGTCAACTGGAAGAAGAGCAAGCTCTCCCCAATGCAGAGCATCCCTTTTCTCAGTATGGAGTTAGACTCTGTCAACATGATGGCGTGTCTCATGAACAAGCATGCCCAGTCAGTGCTGAACTCCCGGATGGGACACGGAAGACTTAAGTGGACTGTCACAGGCCGTGATAGCCACTATCACTTATGCCAGAGCTCTCTCTACTTGGCCGGCTTATGTCCTGAAGTGGAATCTGTTCCCTGAGTGGTGTTCTTCTTGCTGAGAAGACCCCCGGAGATGCCCAATCAGTGTTGTCCCACTCCACCTTGAAAATGTATGTTGCTGCTATCACAGCACATCACAATGCAGTGGACGGCAGGTCTGTAGGAATGACCTGATCATCAGGTTCCTGAGAGGTACAAAAAGGTTAAATCCTCCTAGGCTGTGCCTTGCCCTCTCTTAGGATCTAATTTGGGGATCTCCTTTCTGGACTGCAAAGAGCTCCCTTTGAGCTGCTAAAGTCAGTTGAGCTTAAAATCCAGCACTCCTTACCATGATCACCTCACGTTATCTTCAGACCCCAGCCTGGAGTTCCCACTACTCCTTTCCGGGAACTTGCAAGTGCTACCTTTGGAGGAGGCAGACCCAACCCTTGCATTGCTGTGTCTTGTTCACACTCTGTGCATTTACATAGACCACATGTAGAACTTTAGAAGCTCTGAGCAGCTTTTTGTCAGCTTTGGGGGTCAGCAGAAGAGAAAGGCTGTCTCCAAACAGAGGTTGTCCTGCTGGCTAGTGGATGCCATCACTTTGGCGTACCAGACACAAGGCGAGCCTTGCCCCCTAGGAGTGAGGGCTAACTCCATGGTGCTTTCCATAGGGACCCTATACTGTACCTCAGTATGTCGATGTAATGTCAAATATGACTGACTGAAAATAAAGTATTTTTTACGCATGTAACCCTCATTCCCTATAGGAGGAAACAGAGAAGATACGAAGCCGCTCCCAAACAGGGTTCTGCCACAACCCTGAACTACACCGCTGAATGGCCAGGGCACAGCCTCTACTCCTCAGCACAAACCTGAATGGTTTATACAATATTTCATTTCTGTAATAGGGATATAAATGAATTTTATTATATGTAAAAAGGCTATATTTGCTAATATACAGTAGTAATGGATATTTCCAAACTCGGGGCTATGGATAGGCTTTTTTTTTTTTACATCAGCTAATTTTTTGTGAAAATAATTTTTTTATATAGATGAATAAGAGGGACACAACTGACACTTATTTTGTAGAATGACATCGCTATGTCTTTAAATAGACTGAAAATGAATTTTATTATATGTAAAAAGGCTATATTTGCTAATATACAGTAGTAATGGATATTTCCAAACTCGGGGCTATGGATAGGCTTTTTTTTTTTTACATCAGCTAATTTTTTGTGAAAATAATTTTTTTATATAGATGAATAAGAGGGACACAACTGATACTTATTTTGTAGAATGACATCGCTATGTCTTTAAATAGACTGAAAATTTATATTACACAGACAAAAATAAATGCAATAAATGTAAACCTACCTATCAAAAATATGGCCTTCGATGCTGACTGACCATAAATTTGCTCCATAAATTTTGGCTTAAATGTGATCATTCCTATAAAACCACTGATTTGCACAAATGCAGTGCATACAAGGAGCAGGTAAATCGTGTTGCTGAAGAGTATTTTCAGTGATGGCAGAAAATCTAGAAAATATCAAGAAGAAGATTTTACGCAAGTTCATGGGTCATGTATGCTCAATATCTGGACCAAATGTTATGAATGAAAAATTAAATATTTGATGAAATGCACACCTTTAGCCAGAGCTGCCATGGAAACTGGAGCTGGTTTGTCGGGAGCATTACTGTGCTTGTTGTTGTCGGGAATGAAACGGTCCTGCTCGCCCTCATTAGATTTTTTCTCAGTTTCAGTCTCACCCTGCTTAGGAAGAGACTTGGGAAGGAACCAAAATGGAATTCCAGCCAGTAACATCACTCCACCAGTTAACAAAAAGCCCAGCCACCAGGCACCAACCCAACGTGAGTCTTTGTGGTTGATGGTAATGGTATCTAAAAAAAAAAACAGACATGCACATTCTGTTAATTAATCAGCCAAAAGAATTTATAATTTGAAATCCCAACAAACAGTATGACCGAAGACCCCTTATGTCAAAGGGTAACTGGGTCAGCCAGTTATATAGAGGACTAGTTATCATAAAGTCATGTCATTCTTAACAATGATGATCTACACTAACTTCAGGTAATTATGTGTTACTGCAGAGTTATGATCTCAAATCTTATTTGGCAAACAGAGTGTTTTTTTTCAAAGTTTAACTTTTGAACCTACTTAGTAAAAGTGAATTGAACTGAGCCAATCGATTAGACCAAAAGACAAACATCCACTTTTCACATAATTCACATGCAACAAGTAACTATGACATGGTAAAACTGAAGGTAAAAATGCTACGTTGTATACATCAAACATGTTTAGAAAGGTTGCTGGGAATGTTTTCTAGAAATGTACAAAATATCATAATTTTGTGTTTTATATATTTTCTTCCCATATTTTCTAACCATGAGCCTAGGGATAATCATATGTAAGATCAGTGTAGAGCAAAGAGCCATTATCAGTTTAACAAAAATAGGTTTGCAATCTTCACTGGTTAAACAGGTGAATACCTAAGTCCACGGCTCCTATGTCTACGTAGAGCTTGGCACAGAAAGATCCTAACATGAACCCAAACATGGGCCCCATTATTCCCACAGTCTGTATGAGAGCTGAGAAAAAAAAAAAACAATCAATACAAAAATGCTTATTCACAATGACATCAACTTAATAAGAGAAAGAGTAGGAGAGGTGAGGTCAAGAACATGCCCAAATCATATTTCACTCCAAAATAATAATAAAAAATCAAAAAACAGAAATTTAATTTTGCGTAATATTTCTCACATTTTTTTTTTTTTTTTTGCATGACATTATATTCATGACAATTAAGCCCCACCTCCCCCCTACACACATCCTAATTCTCAATTTCTTATTAACAATGTAATTATTAAAAATGTAAATAAATTTAATGACACTTTTGTAACGTTCAAAATACATCAACTTTAAATGTAATATTGAATGACACACTACTGTTAAAATTATAATCAAGTACTTTACACATGCTTAAGTATGTTAAAAGAGTGCACTTTAAAGCACACTAAGTATTTTAAAAAGTGTACTTCTGTGTGTTAAGAAACAGTTATGAAAGTGCACTCTTTAAGTAAATAAAAGTGGCTCTTTATTTTTTTTATATAATAGTATCTGCAATTACATATAATAATGATCAGTAAGTAGAATAAACAATCAAAATAAAATAGAAAAAGTGAAACTGGTGCGTTTTGACATCTAATGGGGTAGAAGTGTAACTAGCAGGACGTTAATAGGCTTGAATGTATGCCAGAATTGGTAATATAATGATTAAAACTGATAATCAATCATACCCATATAAACAGCAGTGTTTTCCTCCCTTGAAAAATCATCCAGATAAGACAACCCAAGAGGCATGACGGGTGTCTCTCCTACCCCACGAAGCATGTTCCCGAGAAACACATAGAGCCACAAGGAGGAAGTGGCTGCTTTCTCACATTCTACAAAAACAAAAGCACCACAAATGAACAACTGCACACACAACTGTGTAACACACTACAATATCACCATCTCAGTGACAGAACAAAGTCTACTTTTGTAAATTTCAAGTGTATCAATTACATAGAAAGCAATCAAACCCAATATATTGAGCTTCCCAAAGTTCAAAGTTCAGAAATGAGAAGCTAGATAAGCAAACTAGAGTGACAGATCAATGGTGCAGGGGATTGTGGGTAGCACAATCAAATTACAAGCCAAACATGACAAATAATTCCACAACTCAACTTTTTCAACTTATGTTTTCTTGTTATTTCTTATGAATGTGCATGGCAGTATTATAGTAAATCTTACAATACAATTTATATATCTGGGTTATCACCCAAAAATGAGAAGAGTAAATAGAAAAATGTTATTGTGAAAATTAAAAAGAATATATATGAGGTGAAATATCTCCCAAACATTCACCCATTATCTCATATTTCTGTTATTAGATTTTATATAGGATTTTTTGGAAGAAGAAACTTAATTGGAGAGGATATTGATCTAATCCTGTAAAGGCCATTAGTTTATTATTATGCAAAAGAAAAAAAAAACAAGGTTGCAGTATTCCTTTGGTTTAATATCTTATCTGAGGTCATTCTCATGGTCAGGTTCAGGGATAAACAATTCACCTGCTTGAATTTCCACAGTGGGAATTTCATCTTGTGCAAGACTCCCATTGGTTAAGCATGGTAGAATACTCTCTGTACCATTAGAGGCAGAGAAATGTGACACTGTTGTCTCGTATTTGTATCTGTTGAAAACAAACACATATTTGGCACATATTATTTGTCTTATAATTTGAATCTAGAAACATATCCTTGTTGACACAAATACGGAAACTAAAGTGGTTTAAAGAGTAGTTGACCAGTTAAACTTACAGTCCTTGGAAGAAATGTGGTGCCGCAGTTATGAAGGATCCCATGGCCATAATTAAACATCCAGCTCCTATGAGTCGTGGTCTATGAAGCTTAGCACCAAAGTAACTCACACCCCCCCACACACACTCCCACCTACTTAAGGGACATAAGAAGACTTACAAGTGAGAGAATACACATTTGCCACCAGTTCACCAAAATGCAAAATACTACTTATAAATTGGCATGAGAGTGTGTGGGTACATACAGGGTTTTGTTTTTTGCTTTCTTTTTTGTTTGTTTGTTTGTTTTTCTCACCAATTTCAAAACTTCCATCAATAAATCCAATCAGTGAGCTGGGAATGTCAAAACGTCTCTCAATCTGCGTGATAGAGCTCTTCATGTAGCTGCCCTGAAATGAATGAGAAGCTAGATAAGCAAACTAGAGTGACAGATCAATGGTGCAGGGGATTGTGGGTAGCACAATCAAATTACAAGCCAAACATGACAAATAATTCCACAACTCAACTTTTTCAACTTATGTTTTCTTGTTATTTCTTATGAATGTGCATGGCAGTATTATAGTAAATCTTACAATACAATTTATATATCTGGGTTATCACCCAAAAATGAGAAGAGTAAATAGAAAAATGTTATTGTGAAAATTAAAAAGAATATATATGAGGTGAAATATCTCCCAAACATTCACCCATTATCTCATATTTCTGTTATTAGATTTTATATAGGATTTTTTGGAAGAAGAAACTTAATTGGAGAGGATATTGATCTAATCCTGTAAAGGCCATTAGTTTATTATTATGCAAAAGAAAAAAAAAACAAGGTTGCAGTATTCCTTTGGTTTAATATCTTATCTGAGGTCATTCTCATGGTCAGGTTCAGGGATAAACAATTCACCTGCTTGAATTTCCACAGTGGGAATTTCATCTTGTGCAAGACTCCCACTGGTTAAGCATGGTAGAATACTCTCTGTACCATTAGAGGCAGAGAAATAGGAAATTGTTGTTTCGTATTTGTACCTGTGGAAAACGCATTAACACATTGTTACACAATTTGTCTTAAAATTTGAATCAGAAATGTATCCTTGTTGACACAAATGTGGTAACTAAAGTGGTTTAAAGAGTAGTTGACCAGTTAAACTTACAGTCCTTGGAAGAAATGTGGTGCCGCAGTTATGAAGGATCCCATGGCCATAATTAAACATCCAGCTCCTATGAGTCGTGGTCTATGAAGCTTAGCACCAAAGTAACTCACAAAAGCTATTACAAACAGATTACCTGAAACAAACAAAAAATGGTATCCTATTGAAATCACAGATTTTGAGAAGATGATTATTTCATATGAATTACAGTGTGATTTCATATGAAACTACAATGTGATTTAGATGGAAAAGTATAATTTTTAGAAAAATGAAATGGGTGAAGGTGCACCCCCCTCCCCCCCCCCCACACTCCCACCTACTTAAGGGACATAAGAAGACTTACAAGTGAGAGAATACACATTTGCCACCAGTTCACCAAAATGCAAAATACTACTTATAAATTGGCATGAGAGTGTGTGGGTACATACAGGGTTTTGTTTTTTGCTTTCTTTTTTGTTTGTTTGTTTGTTTTTCTCACCAATTTCAAAACTTCAATCAATAAATCCAATCAGTGAGCTGGGAATGTCAAAACGTCTCTCAATCTGCGTGATAGAGCTCTTCATGTAGCTGCCCTGAAATGCTTTGGCAAAGTACACAAAACACATGGCAGCCAAAAACATCTGAAGAAGACACACAAACACACACACACACACACAAACATGTGGTTAACAATTCATGTAACTAAAACCCACTATGATTTTATACACTAAACTATATTTTTTACTTTTCTTAAGAAATACTAAGTCACCATTTTGATGCTATTCTGAGTGGTCCCTAACATGTTGCTAAGCTGTTTTTAGGGTATTCAGAGTGGTCCCTAATTTTTTATATGCTGTTTTGAGACATGCCATATTAATGGCTTGGTACGGTATTTCAACCCAATCTCTGTATGCGAAGCATGAGTAGATCATATGAAAACATACTAATGCGATTTACATACTAATGGACCAATTCACCAAAACGTGAAATAGACATGAATTTCCATTAGTGTGTTGGGTATTTTTTTGAACTTTGGTAAATCCTATTCATCTTAAACAAGTCTAAACTAGTTCTTAGATATTTTAAGATGGACTGAGTTGGTGTAGGTTGGTCTTTACAGTCTGATCTTCAGCTAACCACCTGAAAAGTGCCCCCTAAAACAAGCCAACAAACCAGTTTGACTAGTGAAGACGTAACCGTCTTATTCTAGTTTTAGCTATTTAGCTGCTGTACCATAACTGAATCAAACTTAAGTACTTTTTGTAAATAGTTTTGTGGAACCAATGGCAATCACTCACAGGTTGCCTATTAAAAAAATACAAATTACTTTGTTAATGACCTACAATAAATGTAATTTGATAAGAGATGTGTCCTTATCATTGTTCTGATCATAATTGAAGTGAAAATATTGAATTCAGTACTTATTCAACACTACACAAGACAGATGGACTTAGCAGTGACACATTACACAGATGTTTAACCCACATTTTGATGAGTAGTAAAACCATTTTCTCAATATTTGTACTACCATCAGATTGCCATTGTATGTTCATGTTACACGAGTTAACTATTAAAGTTGTAGTTTGGGTCAGAAGCCATGCAATTGATTGGTTTACACAAAAGGAAGTACACTAATCATCAACTGCCACTAAAACGGTGACTCTGCTCCAAACCTTGACCTTCTAGAGACTCGTTTTCTTTAAGCGATAAGGTCAGGAAATTTCCTTGTAGAATATTGTTTTGGAATGGGAAGATCCCCATGGACTGAGTAACATTTGTGCAGTTAAGTAACTTTGTTTTTTGTTTTGTTTTTTAACCACATTGATTTTCATAGTGTGGGAATATTATTCTAAATATCTTCTTTTGTTTTCCACAGAAGAAAGAAGATCAAACATGTAATTGAAGAAGGTCAAAAATTGGAATAACATGAAGGTAAGTAAATGATTAAATACATATATATTTGTGCAAACAGGATGTATCTGATATTTATTTATTTATTTTATTTTATTTTATTTTTTTGGTACACTGAATACAATATATACAGTGGCCACAAAAATGTTTTTGGGACACTGAAGCCTCATTTAATGCATGAATTAGGCGACACAATATCAAATCAAGTTGTAAATGAATGATGCTGAAGTGATTTATGGTGGAAGTATGAAGGCAGTTCCCATCAAGTTCAAACAGGTGCCCAGAATAAGCACAGGTAGTTAATGGCATTATCTATGAACATGATCCACTAATGTTGAAAACCAGAAATGGTCCAGATATCAATTGCCAATATACAGTATATGCAATATACATTTATAGTTTTATGATATTTTTTTTTAGTTTTCAATGTTTTACTCGAGACGTGCTTATGCTATTTAAAACAAATGCCAAATGGTTTAATTTAACATGCAATGAAATTTACACAAATTTTAGAAGATCAGCTGAAACTGTGCAGAGAAAGTCAATAGAAAGTAATTGCATAGTGATTGGATTAAATGAGCTGTTATCACGTTCATGTCTTTGATCAGAATGGGCCAATGTAAACAAGAAACTGAAAAGCAGGAGAAGATAAGTAAAAATTACCTTTAATTTGGAGCAGCATGGCTCTCGTGCCGTCTTCTTTTCCACACTCATGATGCCCTGGAAACAATATGTATGACAGATGACAGAACAGTGCAGAGCGTCTTAACACCAGGATCATTATGAACAGCATCACATTATTGTCGTGCAAACAGCAGGGTCCATTGTTTACAGGAGTAAGAAAACATCATCTGAGGGGAAAGGCCCCTGAGGGTGGAGCTGAGAGTGGAGTCAGAAATTGCACCACATTTCCTGCAAGAGGAAGGGTGTTTGAAAAAAATCAAAGTTTTCAAGAATTATGGACAGCAAGGCAAACTTTGATGATGTTGGTTTGATGCTGAAGACAATGAAACGTAATGTGGAGAATGTTTTTTTTTTTTTAAGAAAGTAAAAGAAAAGATTACAAAAAAATAAAATAAAAAAACAATCAATTGTTTTGGCAATGATTGGCAAAAGAAAATAAGTGTTTATTTAGGCTAAAAGAGACCAGGTATAGTTGGCACAAGTTGTTACAAAAAAAGGTTTTGAACACAATAAAATTGCACAGATATGCAATCAGGCAAAGGTCAACAATATAATGAAGGCAAATTTTAAATGAAAAGTGCAAATGGGATCAATATTGAATTGTTTGCATAAATGTCAGTTTGGGGCAAGTTATCACTTAAATTTAATTTAATTTATTTATTTTTAAATTG
>NW_015661891.1:410353-411869 GCF_001515625.1 Sinocyclocheilus rhinocerous | reverse complement strand
TACAATGTTGACAAAATAATGGTTTGTCATTTCTTTGCATGCTTCCTTTTGTATTTTATATAAAAACATAACTCTTTATTTTTCATGAAAATAACATAATGAGCCATATAATGCCAGACTGGCCACTGTAACCCCTTATAGTATGACAAGCTTTTAAAGAAAAGTAATAAATAAATAAAACTAAAAATATTCACAGATGTGACAAAAAGCCCCGATCATGTGCATAGTATAACAGAATACAATGCATATTAATACAGCTAAATCATCTCTGCAACACATGAAAACAGGATCTTTTTTTATAAACAAGAAGACAAACAGTCAGACAGTAAGAGCTACAGAAATCAAACATACCTGTGCTGTTGCCTGTGTCCCTCAGAATGGATGGAGGACTCTGGCACTTTGCTCAGAGGTAAGGCTTTATCATTCAGAGTCATGACATCTAATCAGTAACAAAACAATCATGTCAACGGGTCACTTCTCTACAGCGAGGGGGCTGGGGTTTCTCAGAGGTACAGAGGATAGAGCAGACCAATCTATCTATCCAACATAAAATTTAAAATACAAGTGTCAAATTTATGTATTATTGTTTTCAATATTATTATGAATTATGAATCCATAAATTGGATTACAAAAGCCTCTGAGGTCTTGACACCTGCTATCAGGTTACATGTTTGATTTGGTCATGAAATCACATTCAGAGTAAAGGAATAATTGAAATATATTGCACATAATTGTGGTAGATTTATGGCAAAACAAAATAAAATAGTGATTATTATTTAAACAGGAAAAAGCATTGATTTTGGCACAGACAGATGACTGACAATCAATGAAGCTGATTCACTTAAAACATGATAAAAAAGTACAAATGACAGAAATTTGTTAGTTTGGCTTGAAACTAAACCATCCCACACATCAGCAGCTATTTATTAATTGTGCATATTCAACACACACACCGAAGGTAATCACATGTAACATTAACTAACATTTTCATACATTTGTGTGTCAGGTAAACTTAACCTTCAACCCTGCATTCACAGCGTGTGGTATGTCTGTATGTGAAGTGGGTCAGAGAGTTTTTACTGCAAGTCAGCATGATTTTTCACATCTCATAACTTCTCTCCTTACAACACTGGTGACTCAGTTCAAGCTGCAGCATCCCGTTAGTATGAACCAACCTGCAAGACAACACAACCCATAAAGAATTTAACTCAGAGGCCACATATGCAAATGTTACATTGACTTTGTCCATTAAGACTAAAAGGCATGAGTCAGTAACAGAGCTAAAAGGTTTGTAAAATCAGAGATAAAGCACTAAACTTTTGTACAATATTATTAATGTTTTTTTTTTGTCTTGTTTTTTTGCACTGAAGTACATAATGAGGCTAAATTCATCCAAGACAAAGTGTCACATTTCCAAGACACCTGTTTGAAATAAAAATTATGCAAATCTGATTTCAAAAGACTAAAATTATAATTGGCTGAGGTTGCTATTTTGAAAAGAAAAAAAAAAAAAATA
>NW_015661891.1:393350-410068 GCF_001515625.1 Sinocyclocheilus rhinocerous | reverse complement strand
GAAGGGGTTTGAATACTTTCGCAAGGCACTGTATATATATATATATATATTTAAAAATAAGCATTACAAATATTTTGAACTATTATTATGGTCCCAAAATGTACACGTTCACACTCTATAATGGCATCTCAGGAACTGCACGCCAGTGGTTTTAGTCTTACCTATCAGATAGCATAACTGCTTGTGGTTTCAACAAACCCATCACTTTATCAAAATTTCACCATCCAGTTAGGCTCATCAACCATAACTCGGCAGCATACTCAAATCATGACTCATCAAGTAAAATCTATTTGTATAATAATCAACAAAATAATAATCGTTTGATTGGATGTTAAATTTTTTCCACAGAAAAGTAATAAACTCTAAACACTAAAAATCCTATTCATTTTTCCCCATAAAGATAAGGTATAAACCTTTCCTATAATAATATGATATATATATATATATATATTAACATTAACATTAACATTATAACGTTCATTTATAAGATTTCTATATCAAATAAGTGAGTTCTTTTGAATTTTTATTAATCACTGAAAAATACATATATCACACTTTTCAAAAATACAGTATAATATTATTTCTCAAATATAGTAAAATATTATATAGTTTTAATAAATGCAGCTGTATTATTATTTTACTTATTTTAGCAAATGGCTGCAATATAACAAAGAGTGAAAAATTTAAGGGGGTCTGAATACTTTCCGTACCCACTGTATATATATATATATATATATAATGAGGGAAAGCCTTTCAAGAGTGTGTAGTCACTGGAAAAGCGGACCGTCACCTTGAAACTAACATTACTACTAATGATACTAAAAATGTTGGTCTTGGAGTTGGAGGTGACATCAGGAAAGATCTAGACCCCCACTGTACTATGGTACAGTTCCCCTTTGAGGGAACTTGTGCTACGTCAAATGACGACACATTGGGGAATGCTTTCAGCGTGACAGTATCGTGGTCCATAGCAGCAATAGTGGCTACAGAAAGGCATCAAGAAGGAGGATAAATTGTTCCTCCTTGATGCCCCATTGTTGCCTTCTAGCCTCTTCGATGACACAATGGATTCCAGCAAACGCAAATCGCAGTGTCCGCCCAAAGTGGTTGCAGACCTGCAGATATTGCTCTCTCAAAAAAGGTCTGTAGTAAAAGTAGTTTGGGATTCCCCTGCTGGTCAGCCGCTTCAGGCATCAAACCCAGTATTTACAAAGCACCAGAGGTCAGTCTCAACAGACTGATCCCCTAGGTAGATTATGTGAAGCATGGAAGCTTCTACACAGCATATATCATTAAGTCCTGTGTACAGTGGAAAGTGGCTACAGAATCCAATTTGGATCTCGTCCACCCAAGTTCAAAGGGATGGTTTGGACTGTAGTCAACCCCGAGCAGGGTCAAGTGATGGAACAAGAAGTACAGCCAATCTCAGTCTCAATTTTAGCCCAGTCGCAAGAGATGGGGGTTCGCATTCGAGATGTCATTCTTGGCCACATAAGGCGATTGGGATTGAGGCTCAACACCAAGAAAAACAATTTGTCTGCCATGCAGAAGACTTTGTTTCTGGAGGTTGTGTGGGACTCGACTACGATGTAGGGACAATTGTCTTCTGCTCGTATCCAGTCCATCCTGGCTACAGTGTCTGGGATTAAGCTTGGCCAGGCCATCAGTGTGAAACACTTTCAGGGGGGATGGGGCTCCAATGTGATGTGAGTCCAATGTGATACCTTTTGGCCTTCTGTACATGAGACCACTGTAGTGGTTGCTTAGGACAAAGGGGCTCTCCCTGAGCGGAAACCTATTCCATATGATCAGGGTTATGCACAGATGCCTTTGTTCCCTGGCAAAATGAAACCCTGGCCATAAGAAACTGTAGTTCCTGTCTCAAGGTCCTGTGTTGGGGGTAGCTTGACATCGCAAAATAGTGACAACCGATGCATCCCTGAGGCTGGGCAGCAGTAATGGATGGTCACTTCGCTAGGGGTCTGTCTGTAGGGGTCTCTCACTGCACATAAATTGCCTGGAGATGATGGCTGTCTAGGCAGGGGTTAAGTCCCAAGGAATAGAGACCCCACTCGGAGACAGTGGAGTAGTAGGGTCTATTTGCATCTTGAGAGACCACCCACTGTCTGCTATGGTTCTCCCTCACGCATCCAGCTGTGCTCCCCCGAATTCTTTGCTCCAGGGAGCTCTAGAGAGGGTTGGGATGGGGTCATTCTACTCTTGGTAGCCCTGCTCTGGCCAGCCCAAGTCTGGTTCTCTATCCTAGCAGGCTCTCCATGTGAAATCCCAGTCAGAAGGGTCCTTCTCTTGCAAGCTGGCAGTTATGTATCAGAGCTGTGGAAGCTATGGGACTGGCCCCTGAAGGGAATTAGCTCCTGAACACTGGTCTCTCAGCTGGGGTCATATAGACCAGTGTTTCCCAACCTTTTTTTAGCCGCGGCACCCTTTGGAAATTTTAACAAACTTGTGGCACCCTACAAAATTCATTACAATCTTAAACTCTAGAGCTCTCGCTACGAGTGAATTATACTCCTTCAAATGGAGGATTTTCAAATCCTGGTGCAGAGAACATCAGTTGGACCCAGTTAACTGCCCAATGGCTTCAGTGATGGAATTCTTCTAGGATCGTTTTTCTGTGGGTCTGTCCCCATCCATGCTTAATGTCTATGTGGCGGCCATAGCTGCCTTCCATGCACTATTAGTTGATGGGTCATTGGGAAAACAGTATTTGATAGATTGGTTCCTTTGTGGCTCTTGGAGGATGTGGCATACAACTCATGTCAAGGTTCCAGCTTGGGAGCTGGTAGTGGTTCTGGAAGGGTAATCCCTGGCACCCTTCAAACCTTCTGATTCAGTGGCAGAGAAAATCCTCACTTTGAAAATGGCATTTTTGTTGGCTATTACATCGCTTAAAAGAGTCTAGGACTTACAGGCCCTTTCTGTTGCTCCCTTCTGTGTGGAGTTCTCTCTGGGAAGAGTTAAAGCTGTCCTTAGACCGAGACTGGGTTATTTTCCAACTAATGTGGCACGGTCTACTGTCCTGCAGGCCGTACTCAGGTCCTCTTGATGGAGGAAGTCAGACCAGCTATTGGTGTGCTTTGGATCAGAAGCTAACACTGGTTTGTTTTCCGACTTATCTTTGTAGCTTCCGTGTATGCCATCACATGTTATGTCATGATGCAACATCAATCGAGATTGGATTAGTTTCACACATGCTTCAGACACTGTCACACTGAAGGCATTCCCCAAAGTGTCATCATTTGATGCAACATCTCGTTCACCTCTCAGGGAACAAGGTTATAGTTGTAACCCGAGACGCTCCATTACAGGACCAACTAGAGTGAAAAATTTGTGTAAACCTGAATAGCAGCAATGTTGTTCATGCCCGAAGCGTGAACCTTATAAGGGAAAACAAATAACGATTCCTAACGGCACGACAAAATACTATAGAACCACTGATCTATAATAGAGATTCATTATATATAGATCAGTCTATAACTCATGTCAAGGTTCCAGCTTGGGAGCTGGTAGTGGTTCTGGAAGGGTAATCCCTGGCACCCTTCAAACCTTCTGATTCAGTGGCAGAGAAAATCCTCACTTTGAAAATGGCATTTTTGTTGGCTATTACATCGCTTAAAAGAGTCTAGGACTTACAGGCCCTTTCTGTTGCTCCCTTCTGTGTGGAGTTCTCTCTGGGAAGAGTTAAAGCTGTCCTTAGACCGAGACTGGGTTATTTTCCAACTAATGTGGCACGGTCTACTGTCCTGCAGGCCGTACTCAGGTCCTCTTGATGGAGGAAGTCAGACCAGCTATTGGTGTGCTTTGGATCAGAAGCTAACACTGGTTTGTTTTCCGACTTATCTTTGTAGCTTCCGTGTATGCCATCACATGTTATGTCATGATGCAACATCAATCGAGATTGGATTAGTTTCACACATGCTTCAGACACTGTCACACTGAAGGCATTCCCCAAAGTGTCATCATTTGATGCAACATCTCGTTCACCTCTCAGGGAACAAGGTTATAGTTGTAACCCGAGACGCTCCATTACAGGACCAACTAGAGTGAAAAATTTGTGTAAACCTGAATAGCAGCAATGTTGTTCATCCCACACTCATAAATCCAGTCCTGTCTCACTATAGCTGAAAGATTCACATGGACATGAAGGGTTTGTCCACCAATCACCCACTTGAATCCACAGAGAGAGAACACATGTACATACATTGTTCAATGTATTTTGTGCTAAATTTAGTTACAGCAAGGTATTTTAAAGGGGCCTCTAAAGCTATACAAAACAAACAAAACTCCCATTGTGAGTAAATATGTGAACTATTTTCTTTACCTTGTAAGTCTTTCCATTGTGCTTACAGCTTATCTCAACTGTAAAAACAAATAAAAACATATATGAGGACCTCATGAATCATTCAGTGAGAATATGTATTTATTCCAAGCACCAGTGGCACTCTACACTATGTTATTCTGTGGGAAGATAGCAACATTACCACAGATCTGATTGTCAAAGCAGTCAGAGACAAGTGCTGCAGACTAGGTTTGGGTATGCACTCTTCAGTTCTAGTCTAGTTATTACATGTAAATATGTGACCGTTTGATTCCCATACTGCCCCCACCTTACAGAAAGACGGAAGATTACTGTTCTGCAGTATTCACAATAAACATCTATTTACAGATATTCTGTAACAGAATTTTGTGGGTTTACTATGAAATTAACTCTTACCGGCATGGGTTCACCAAGTGGCCCTTTACATGCTGAAAAAAAAGAAATTCATATTAGGGTTGGGCGATGTCTACAAAATTGGCATCGGACGATGTCTACAGTGAAACATCACGATGGACGATGACATCGGCGGGGGCGGGGGCGAGCGGGGGGAGGAGTGTGCCTGAAGCGTGAATCCTTATAAGGGAAAACACGATTCCTAACACCGTTTCTACACCAGACGCGAGTATGCCCGAAGCGTGAACCTTATAAGGGAAAACAAATAACGATTCCTAACACCGTGTCTACAACGGCGCGACAAAATACTATAGAACCACTGATCTATAATAGAGATTCATTATATATAGATCAGTCTATAGAACTCATTATAATCAGTGATTCTATCTACACTGTATGCGGCGCGGTGTGACACGACAAATCCCTGACAGTAAACTGCTGTCGCGTTCTATTTATGACGTGCTGACACAAATTTCAAATGATTTTCAATGGTCGCTTTGTTGCGTCCAGTTTAGACAGATTTTAGCTGATGCGGCACGGCGAGATGCGGAAGCGGGGGGGTCGCCCGGGCCTGGGCCCGGGTTACTTTTGAGGTCTGTTACAAATATGACATGGGCTAGAAAAATACATAGGAAGTCTTTCCATTGTGCTTACAGCTTATCTCAACTGTAAAAACAAATAAAAACATATATGAGGACCTCATGAATCATTCAGTGAGAATATGTATTTATTCCAAGCACCAGTGGCACTCTACACTATGTTATTCTGTGGGAAGATAGCAACATTACCACAGATCTGATTGTCAAAGCAGTCAGAGACAAGTGCTGCAGACTAGGTTTGGGTATGCACTCTTCAGTTCTAGTCTAGTTATTACATGTAAATATGTGACCGTTTGATTCCCATACTGCCCCCACCTTACAGAAAGACGGAAGATTACTGTTCTGCAGTATTCACAATAAACATCTATTTACAGATATTCTGTAACAGAATTTTGTGGGTTTACTATGAAATTAACTCTTACCGGCATGGGTTCACCAAGTGGCCCTTTACATGCTGAAAAAAAAGAAATTCATATTAGGGTTGGGCGATGTCTACAAAATTGGCATCGGACGATGTCTACAGTATTTTCAATGGTCGCTTTGTTGCGTCCAGTTTAGACAGATTTTAGCTGATGCGGCACGGCGAGATGCGGAAGCGGGGGGGTCGCCCGGGCCTGGGCCCGGGTTACTTTTGAGGTCTGTTACAAATATGACATGGGCTAGAAAAATACATAGGCTATAAGGCTCATATGTATGCACGTTTAATCACTGAAAGATCGCGATCTCGATTCAAACACACGCGATCTTATTCCTAAATGACGGTGATTCTTCTATGTCTATTAAACCTTTGAAATCACAATCACATCAGAATATTTAAACCTGCTTTTGTGCAGCCGCTGATGAGAGAGCAGCGCTATAAGTAAATAAGTTATTTTGTTTAGTTGTCTGTTTTGTTTTCAGAATCGTGGGAGAATCATAGCTTAAAAATACATAGGCTAATATATGTGGCATCTAAATAATACCATTAGTAGGTAATATATTTATTATTTTATAGGTAATATTACTACAGTTTCTAATATTAAAATTAATTCTGCAACCCCTTCTGTTCGCCTTAGGGAGCTTAGCGTTCTTTAGAGCATTTGCAGTACATTCGTAAGATAGGCGTAAGTGCCGTTTTGTACTGAAGCTTTTGGAAACAAATCCAATGGTTCAAAAACATAAATATATAAAAATGAAGAGAGCAACTATGCATTTTGCCGCCTTCTCCTGCGCCGTTACTACTAAGCAATGGGGAAACAGCTACTGGCTTGATGACGCAAACGAACCGCGGTTCGGAAACAAATAATATAATATGAACACAGTCCAGTGGGGGCAGGGGGAGGAGGAAGCAATCGAACCCGGGTTCGGGCCAGGCAATCGAACCAAGTGTGAAAGCACCCTTAGACAATATCTGCATAATGCATTGATTTTTTAGGAAAATTAGCAAAGTAAGTCAATTTTGCCAACAAAATAAATTAGTGCAGCAGTTACAATATAGGTAATTTGGTAATTAGGTCTTTCATAGTTTAGAATATTCCCAAAATAATAATTAGTGGTTGGAAATGTTATGGCCACTATATTATATCAGTAATATTTAGTTTGATTAGTTACAGATTTTGGAATAATTATTGCTGGATAATTATATGCTATTTATATTTAAATAAACGTAATTAGAAATTAATTATTGCATGTATATGTACTTCTCCTTTAAGAGAGCCGGTGGTGAAAATGATGTGTTAGGAGTGCAACCCAAGGCTTTCGCAGTGCATGAGACGAATTCTGATGTGGACGGAGATGTGTATCGTCATTGGTTAAATCCAGTATCTACGTGAGTAAATGTGATGATAAAAGAGGAATTCTAAATAGTTTGAGTTGATAGAAAAATAAATGAAGCAAATATAAACCAACCACAGATATTGCAGGGCACAGGAACACTGTGAAAAATTTTAGACAAAGGTGGTGCACTTGCATTTTTTTTTCCTTGAAACTAAATCTTTTAATTGCGAGGTGAAATATGAAACAGGGCTTGAACTGTAGGAATGCTTGAATCGTTTAAAATAAAATCTTTCTCACCCACCTTGACAGACATCATTTGAACACTCAGGACAGGACACATGAATCTTTAAAACACAGTGGAATGTTATTAAAAGATAGACATGCTTTAAAAGTCTACTACTAAAGCATTTCATTATTGGAGATTAAGTCACAAAATCAAATGCACATAGAAAACACAAGTTTTGGCCAATAAAATTCCTGTAACATGATATGTCCCAATTTTGATTACTATTTTCCCTAAGTAATATTTTAGAATGTGTCTTAAAAATAAAATATGTGCCAATTTATGAAACATAAGCAGAATAAATTTGCATAAAATACTTTTATGAATATATTACAATGTTATTTTGTTTTTGTTTTGCTTCGTGAATAAGATTCATAGTAAGTCAAAGGTCTGCATTTGTTTGTGTTTATTCTTTTATTTAGATTTTTATTTTCAGTTTTAAGCTAATGGATTTAGCTACATGCTAATGCAAACCATATGTAACAATGGACCTTACCAAAACACATATTTTAATTGAAGTGTATAATTCATTTTGCATGCAGTAAGGGACCCTTTGTAAGGGCACCAACGCAGGTGACCAAGTTCACTACTCAGAAAAAATCCCAAACCCCACACAAATGCAACACAAGAACACAAACCATGTCAAAGCACGTAACACTCCTCCCCTCCCAAAAGATTATGCATTCTTCCTCATTCTCTTTCTCATTAAAACTTATTCTGCACTTTCAGAACTATGAGCCCTGGATAGCGCATTGGCAATCACATTTTCACTGCCTCATTTATGGATAATTTCTAAATTAAACTCTTGAAGTGCAAGAGACCAACGCATTAAATGCTGATTTGTATTGTACATACGATTGAGAAAAACTAATGGATTGTGGTCTTTGTAAACTTTGATTGGGAATGTCGAATCACCAAGGTAAACTTAAAAATGTTTCACTGCCAACAATAGGGCAAGCGCTTTTCAATGGTGCTGTATTTACACTGGGTGCGAGTGAACTTTTTCGAGAAGTAACAAACAGGTTTCTCAACGTTCGTTTCTGAGTTTTGTAAAAGGACAGCCCCCGCACCCTCAGCACTTGCATCAACTTCAAGCGAAAAGGAACAATTGAAATTCGGGGAGGCCAAAATTGGTGCATTACTCAAAAGATTTCTTTGAGTAAAAAAAATTCACTTTTTGAGTGAAAGCGCGTTCACACACAGGGGTCCAACTGAAAGTCTGGGACAGCCGGTGGAGGTCTGTTAGGGGTGCATTAAGACTTGCAAAGTTGTGACAGAACCCCCAATAATAACCGTCCATCTCAAGGAAACGGCGCCACTCGCATTTGTTAGAAGGTCTAGGAAATTCACTTATACAGTAGCAGTCACTTTGGCATCGACTGGGCAAACTTGTCCCTGACCCACACGTTTATCAAGAAAGGTGACGTAGGCCTTAGTGAATTCACATTTGGCCAGGTTCACGGTCGAAGGTGCATTAGTTAATCGGGAGAACACCTCTTGTAGACTTCCAATGTGCTCTTCCTACGTGGAAGAGTACACAACAATATCATCGAGGTATGCATCACAGTTGTGAACATCATGTAATACCAAGTACTTGAGACGTTGAAATGTGGAGGGTGCATTCCGCATCCCGAACAGCATCACAGAATATTGACAGAAGTGGTCTGGAGTGACAAATGGCGAAATCTCAGCAGCACGCGGAGTGATTGGCACCTGCCAGTATCCTTTCAGTAAGTCAAGTTTTGTCACAAACTTTGCAGAGCCTACCCTGTCAATGCAGTCATCTTTTCTCGGTAAAGGAAAGCAATCTGGCTTAGAGATAGCATTAACTTTCTGGAAATCTGTACAATATCGGAAAGGCATATCAGCCTTAGGGACTAACAGGCAGGGCGAACTCCATGCGCTTTGGAGCTTTGGCAAAATCACGATTATTATTGTCCTCAATTTCCTCCCCAACCTCTGAAAGCCATTTGCGCATCAACACATCATTATCCCAATAGTAACCTATTCTTACACTACCAAGTTCATCTCTTGTTTTAACTGCGGACTTATCCACCATGCTGTCATCCACTGACAGAACAAGATCAGTAGGGTCTGAATGCAGGAGGAAAGAATCAGACAGATCAACAGTGTCTGCAAACTTCTGGAATTGCGAGCGTGTAATGGCAAATGCTGGAAACAGAGTCGGGGAGTCAGTCGCCAGTACCCCTTTATTCCCTGTGCTCTTAAACTGTTGTATAAATAACTTACAGGTGCTGAATTGTAGGATGCCTTTTTTGTGTTTCTGTATTATAAACATTTTGCTTTTTGGCATGAGATGAACCAATCTTGAATAAAGAGAAATAGAATAACATGAGAAATAGTTATAGGGATGGCCTAAAAACTGACCGAGTCAGGAAAAATGGATTGGTCACTAATCTTGTTTTTATTACAGTGGAATGCAAGAGTCTTTTGGGTTATGGGTTGGATCTCAAAGGGTATGTAAATAAAATGAAGGAAAAGCCAGATGTGATTTTTATTCAGGAATCATGGCTGAAACCAGGAATTGATTTTGTTTTGAAGGAATATTCTACAGTGAGAAGGGACACACAGGGAGAAAAGTAATGGATAAAAATGAGGTGTTCCACATAGGAAAGTAGAAATTTTGAAAACAAAGGAGTATATAGTAGATGAAATATAGGACCAAGGTACAAATATGTTATTATAAATTTTTATAACCAGTGTAAGAGATTGGACAATTAATGAATTGGAAAATATAGAAAAATTATGAAAGAATAATTTGGTGTGGGGACTTCAACACATAGTACACTTTGGGGTGGGACAGATGTTGATATAAATTGACAGGGAGTTGAAGACTTAATAGAATCAAATAAATTAGTTTGTCAACAAGGAACAATGGTAAATATTACAACAGGATTATAACCTGCATTAGATTTAGTACAACGTGTGTGCAGCTCGGTCCAAAAATCATCTGATCAGATTTTGAACAAAATTTGTAGGAGGAGTAGTGAAAAAAAAAGTTTTTCATTTACTTCAATATGGCGGACAGGCACATTGATGAAAAAATACAAATGACATATCATCAGAATCGGCATAACCCAGTGATTGGATATAAAAATAACAAAATTCAGACAATGTTTTCAAAAGTTATTAAGCATTATTGCAAAAATCATTATCTCTGGAATGCTAGGTGGCACTGTGTTCAAACTTCTCAGGTACATCTGGGACATGCTGTCAATGATCTCTACCAATTTGTTTATAGATATGACAAATAGTTTAAAAGATTGCAATTTATGACAAATTTCAAAATGGCAGACTCATGGTTCAGCCGATCCTGGAAAAACAATATCCACAGATTCAGCATGACCCAAGGAATCCACAGACACTAACTGTTCAAAAATTATAAGCAAAAATGTCAATTTTTGGTATCTCATGACCCGTAGGTGGTACTGTGTTCAGCTTTGGCAAGGACCTTCAGATCATGGATTTGATGAAGTGTACCAATGTATCAATTCATTTCTATTGATCAAAGTTTGGCCAAGATACAGCCTCTGAACCAATTTTCTTGTTAAGTTCACAACATCATAACTTTTGAACAAAGATGAATTTTTGGGCTGGTGGTGGCGCTATAGAGTTGGTCCTAGGGACCCCAAAGTTGGTCAGATCTCTATTCATGACCGTCACTACAAGTGTGCCAAATTCCATAATTTTCCTATGTTCCCTTCTTAGGGCTGGGTCGGCCATATACTCCCATTCAGGAAAAATAATAAAGTAAACTAACGGATGCAGTAGGGGCGACACCCTTTGGGACTTGGCCCCTAATAAAGAGATAGTGGTGGCAATGTTCTTTGACACTGACAAGGCATATGGTATGGAGGGAAGGATTGCTATAAATCAATGCAATTAATGTCCAAGCATCCAACAGGAAGTTGTGAATAGCATGCAAGAAATGACACTGTAGAACATGTTAACAATGTGAAAGATATAAAGAAAAAAGAGTAATGTTTGTTTGTTTGTTACCTTTATTTATATATCACTTTTAACAACACAGATAGTGTCAAAGCAGATTTACAGTATCAAATAGGAAAATAGTGTCAATAATGCAAAAGGACAATAATAAACACTAAATTTTCAGTTAAAGGCAGTTCATCATTGCATTCAGTGATGTCATCGTCCAGCTCAGGTCAGTTTAAATAGTATCTGTGCAATCAAGTCAACGATATTGCTAGAAATTAAGTGTCCCCAACTAAGCAAACCAGAGGCGACAGTTGCAAGGAACCAAAACTCTATCGGTGACAGAATGGAGAAAAAAACCTTGGGAGAAACCAGGCTCAGTCGGGGGGCTAGTTCTCCTCTGGCCAGACGAACCAGGAGGTTGTTCCATGCTGCAGCAGAGTCAGATTGTGCAGAGGACTCATCTGGTTCCCATCTCATCTGGATACAGACTGTATCTGGTGGCTACGGTGACTCAATAAGAATAATAATAATAAGAAAGAAACAGACTAATATTAGCGTATATGCCATTATTCTTACGATGTAACAAGTACATCGGGTGTTACAGGAAGTGTACCCGGTTCCGGTTGACCTTATTAATGCAGCCTAACAATCCTTTAATGGATTTGAATATTAGAAATGTGTTAGTGTGTTATGTGTAAGCCAGGTTAAAGAGATGGGTCTTTAATCTAGATTTAAACTGACAGAGTGAGTCTGCCTCCCGAACAATGTTAGGTAGATTATTCCAGAGTTTGGGCGCTAAATAGGAAAAGGATCTGCCGCACACAGTTGATTTGGATATTATAGGTATTATAAAATTGTCCGAATTTTGAGAACGCAGCGGATGTGGAGGACTATAATGCGATAAGAGCTCGCTCAAGTACTGAGGTGCTAAACCATTCAGGGCTTTATAAGTAATTAGCAAGATTTAAAAATCTATACAATGTTTAATAGGGAGCCAGTGCAGTGTTGACAGAACCGGGCTTATATGCTCATACTTTCTGTTTCTAGTAAGAACTCTTGTTGGGAGAATGTTATGAGAAGAAGTAATGAGGAAGTACCTATTTCATCCAGATCAGGGAAAAGGTAATAGAAAAGCATTGTTTACATTTTTGGAGAATAATCAACAGAATATAAGTGTTTTGTTTTTGTTTTTTCCTGAACAGGCAGCGCAGGTTGAATGAGACCTCTTGTTGGGGAATGGGTTGTGGTTAGAGTCTCTGGATTGTGCTTACAGTAGGTGGTGGCAATGCGTGAAATTTGAGGCAATCCGCTAATAAATGGAAAAAGAAGAAGTAGTCCAATTTCCTCTGGTGTACCACAAATTTGGGAACTGAAGCACCACCCCTCCATTTGTTTGCTGAAATGTGGAATGCGGCCATTCACTCCATGGACCAGAGTAATCTAGGACTCGGTTAAAGTTCGACAAAAAAATATAATAAGTGTGCACCCTACTATATATTTCATAAACTACTTGTCTTGTTACTCATTCTTATAATAAATAGGGTGATTTAAATAAATAAAACAAACATACTAATCCAGCGGTTCTTAATCCTGGTCTTGGCGACCCCCCGCTCTGAATATTTTGCATGTCCCTCTTGTTTAACACACCTAATTCAAATCACCAGCTCATTTCCGATATGGTTGATATGGTCCCTACAGAGTGTTTAATGCTCTCTACTCCCTGCACACAGGAATTCGGCTTAGGTTTACTTAACTTTAGAACACGGATTTGCGCTACAGCACTGCCTGGAACATATACGCTTCTTTTGAACTGGAATCATGGTGGAATATCCTGTGATGTCCACTTCGCAAGGCACTTACAGTCAAATGGAACAAACCTCTGAAGCGATAAGAGAAACATACAAAATGTGCAGAGCAGGGGACATGAGGACCAGGATTAAGAACTGCTGTAAACATTGAAATAACTGTAAAATAATGATAGAGGCTAAATGTAAGGTAGGCAAAGCACTCGTCATATTACTCAAGAAAGGAACAGGCACCAACATTACTATTGCAACTGACAATTTTTCTCCATGGATGTAAGATTGATCTTTTCACCACACTTAGAAAACCAGCCTGTTCGTCGCCGAGGGCGGGCCCCCGCGTCCGCCCCCGCGCCATATCCGCAGCAGCCTTCAGCAAAGCGGCGTCGTGGAGCCGGGTTCCCAATTCGTCGGTCACGACGTGACGTCTCCGTTCCCTCCTTCAGGGAACGAGGGTTACCATACGTAACCGAGACGTTACATCTGATGTCACAATGCAACAAGTTAAGCAAAAACTATCAAGCTGTTTCTCATTTTCTATGGAAACAAACCAGATTTTTGCTTCTGTAACCCAACTGTTATAAATCCTAAGGTTATTGACCTTAGTGGATTTTAAAAAAAAAAGCCCAACAGTGGCTTACTCAAGGTGAAGAAATTCACATATTGTAGGATTGCATGGATGTGAAGGTGGTGGGGGAAGGACATAACGAACATTGGTGAGCACAGATATGGAGTAGGGTTTCAGATGGTCTTCTACAACCCAGTCACATGCAGTCTTATCACAGCAGTTGTCATCTTCAACCGCACCATTTCTTCGTATGCATGACTGACCACCACAAACACCTACAAATCCAAGAGTGTAAGGTTATCACAGCCGTAACATAATCTATTTATGGTCTGTTAAATCATATGTACCCATATAGACTCTAATGTGTCAATTACTTTCCATCAAAAGTTAAATCACTTTAGTAACATACCACTCTGTCCTTGGGTGTTGTTTCGTAAGTGCTCCATTGCCAGGTTGATTAACAGATTGTTGAAAGGTTTAAGAGAAACAGGAACAAATAGGTTTGATGTAGATGTAGACTTGGTTATGATGCTTTTAACCCTTGTATTATGTTCCGGGTCAATTTGACCCATTTTGATTTTCGAGCTGTCGGAAATACCAGTTAATTTGTGATTTTATTCTTGATATTTTGTGACTTTCTCATTTAGGGCTATGGACATGCATGCAAAGGGAGGATACACTGATGTGTTTTGAAGTGCACACAAATAATTTTCTGACGATTTTGATATTCGCGGGTCAATTTGACCCACTTTTTTTTTTTTTTCAAGGCAACTGTACAGACCCAAATTAAACATATTTCTTGGGTATATGTTGTTATGTTGGTGTTTTGCTACCCTGGAAAGGGAAAAAATTGCCTTTTCTCATTATTTTCAGTGCTGAAAAAGACTTCCTCAGACTCAGATGGTAAAAGTGAGCTATCATTTCTATTTTCAATGTATATGAAATACTATTTAACTTATCTTCTTCTTCCAGAAATGTTGTAACCTTTTCTCATTTAGGGCCATGAACATGTCTAAATAAGTTGTATTCCAAATTTGAAGTTGATATAAAAAAATTTAGTTTCCTATGCAATTTTGTTTAGGCATTATACCAAAACTAGCCACCGAGTGCCATTCAAATTCCATTGATTTTTTTTTTTATGCAATTTTTCTCTCAATATTACATCGATCTCAAAATAACCACCAAATATGGAATCTTGAGACTCAGACCTTTCCAACGACATGTATTTTGTCAAGATTATAAAACGTTTTGATTCTAAAAGACCATAATGCATTTTGTAAAATGACACCCCCACTAAGGGGGAGGAGCCCGATAAAAAATGTTAAAGTACCATTTCCATGTTAAGGCATTTCCATGGTTTTCGCAGGATGAATTTTGAGGCTCCTATTATGATGTAGTATATGTTTTGAGGTGCACTCTTGTCATGATTTTCGGGGGTCAATTTGACCCACTTTTTTTTTTTTTCAAGGCAACTGTACAGACCCAAATTAAACATATTTCTTGGGTATATGTTGTTATGTTGGTGTTTTGCTACCCTGGAAAGGGAAAAAATTGCCTTTTCTCATTATTTTCAGTGCTGAAAAAGACTTCCTCAGACTCAGATGGTAAAAGTGAGCTATCATTTCTATTTTCAATGTTGATTAACAGATTGTTGAAAGGTTTAAGAGAAACAGGAACAAATAGGTTTGATGTAGATGTAGACTTGGTTATGATGCTTTTAACCCTTGTATTATGTTCCGGGTCAATTTGACCCATTTTGATTTTCGAGCTGTCGGAAATACCAGTTAATTTGTGATTTTATTCTTGATATTTTGTGACTTTCTCATTTAGGGCTATGGACATGCATGCAAAGGGAGGATACACTGATGTGTTTTGAAGTGCACACAAATAATTTTCTGACGATTTTGATATTCGCGGGTCAATTTGACCCACTTTTTTTTTTTTTTCAAGGCAACTGTACAGACCCAAATTAAACAGCTATCATTTCTATTTTCAATGTATATGAAATACTATTTAACTTATCTTTTTCTTCCAGAAATTGTGTAACTTTTTCTCATTTAGGGACATGAACATGTCTAAATAAGTTGTGTTCCAAATTTGAAGTTGATATAAAAAAATTTAGTTTCCTATGCAATTTTGTTTAGGCATTATACCAAAACTAGCCACCGAGTGCCATTCAAATTCCATTGATTTTTTTTTTTATGCAATTTTTCTCTCAATATTACATCGATCTCAAAATAACCACCAAATATGGAATCTTGAGACTCAGACCTTTCCAATGATATGTTGCCTTTTCTCATTATTTTCAGTGCTGAAAAAGACTTTCTCAGACTCAGATGGTAAAAGTGAGCTATCATTTCTATTTTCAATGTATATGAAATACTATTTAACTTATCTTTTTCTTCCAGAAATTGTGTAACTTTTTCTCATTTAGGGACATGAACATGTCTAAATAAGTTGTGTTCCAAATTTGAAGTTGATATAAAAAAATTTAGTTTCCTATGCAATTTTGTTTAGGCATTATACCAAAACTAGCCACCGAGTGCCATTCAAATTCCATTGATTTTTTTTTTTATGCAATTTTTCTCTCAATATTACATCGATCACAAAATAACCACCAAATATGGAATCTTGAGACTCAGACCTTTCCAACGACATGTATTTTGTCAAGATTATAAAACGTTTTGATTCTAAAAGACCATAATGCATTTTGTAAAATGACACCCCCACTAAGGGGGAGGAGCCCGATAAAAAATGTTAAAGTACCATTTCCATGTTAAGGCATTTCCATGGTTTTCGCAGGATGAATTTTGAGGCTCCTATTATGATGTAGTATATGTTTTGAGGTGCACTCTTGTCATAAATCAATCTATTACTGTTCCTACATAATTTGTAACAAAAACAGTGATAAAATATCTATTTAGGAGTCTTAGAACTGTTTAACGATATATAGTTTGCCATGATTAGATTAGGATTTAACTGTAATATAGTAGTATAGAATATAGTAATATAGAAGTAAACT